>NC_060284.1:32849590-32959953 GCF_021613505.1 Equus quagga
TTTCTGCCTTCGGGAAGAAAGGCCCCGGGCCATGGTTCCTCATAAAGTTTTGTTTAATTTTCTCTTGCTATTCTGTCTCATGTGAATTTAATTCGTTCTCCGGCCAGATGAACCCCCCATTTGGGGAGAGGAAATGTCTCTCTCCCCTACAGTTTTGGCGTAGTCAGCAGGATGAAATTTCACTGGCTAATTTAATTCGTTCTCCAGCCAGACGAACCCCCATTTGGGGAGAGGAAATGTCCTCCTCCCCTACAATAGCAATGGAAATCATTGTGAAGACAGTTTCATTTTAAAGACAAAAAGCAGATTTTCATGTGCAGGATGGTTAATGGTTAAATGAAGACTTAAAAATGGCAATTCTAGGCCTCTCTCTTTTCACGAAATGCTTGAATTTGAAGAGAAGGAAGGAGGTAAGGCTGTAGTTAAAGAGGTATGTAGGATTAATATGTTTGCTTCCTTGTTTAAGATAGAAAAGTCTATGTGTTTAAATCTTCTTCAACCACTGAAATGGCAAAGAGGAAAAAAAAGGGAGTAATATAAATAAAAGAGTGAGAAACTTGTAAAACACTATCCTTGAGGAAATGGCAGGTTTAGCGTCCAAACTTTAGGAAAGAGAAATTGTACCTCTTCCATCGTAAACACAAGCATCAGGGAAGAACGAGTTCAAGCAAATTGTATATGGGATTTAAGGAAGCTGAGGAAAATCTTGTGTGATGATTTCCATTTTCTACATTCTCTGCAAAGTTGAAGTTATTTACTAAGAGTGAACATTGAAGCCTGGAGTTAGAAAGTTTTGAAATGACTAAGTTTTTTGCAATAGCCTATCTGGACAATGGGAGAGAAAACTAGTTAGAAAAAAATAATAGAATATTTCTTCACAGCCCTGAATATGCATTTTTAGTTAGAAACTATCAATTTGTAGTGGCACCAATCTGTGCATTCTAAAGGTCCCTGCTATAATGCTCAGACTCCAGAAAAAAAAAAAAAAGGACATTTGGGTTGATCCTGTGTTCACGTTTGATCTGTCAGGGACAAAGGCAGGACAAACTAATGAAAGTGAGAACAATAACAGGAGAATGATTGAAATAATGTTATTTCCAGGCTCAATAGACGCTTTTTTTCTCATTTGTTTCCTATTCCTGTACTCCAGCATCTAATCTCAATAAATGAGAAGCCATGTTGTCCACAGAAAAAAAGCAATCGTTAAAAGAAGGCTTCCAAAAGGGCAGAAAGAAGTGGGTTGGGTTGGAGAGGAAATCGAGTTAAGCGCCAGAGGGAAAGGTTAAGTCCAATAGTATTGGATAATGGGTGTGCCTGAGCCATTTGCTTCAGTAAATCTAGATGTTCAAAACAACGATTATATCTGAATGCTTTTTATAGGGCTATTTCTAAAGCGTTGGAGTGGGAAAGGTGAGAGGGAAGTAAGGACGAGGGAATGTAACAAGAAAGGAAAGCCTTCCTAGGGCCATATTTGATGTGTTTCCCACCACAGTTATCAAATAAAACACCTGATGCCCAGGCCAATTGGAATTTCAGATAAACAATGTGTACATTTTTCATATAAATATGTCCCAAATATCAATGGGATATACTTATACTTAAAAGTACTCATTTTTTATTTGAAATTCATGTTTAACTAGATGTTCTGTAGTTTTATTTGCTAAATCTGGCAACCCTATCACTCCTCCCCTGACAGAGACGGTGTACAGTCAATTTTGCCAAGGAGTAGAATTACACAGCATCATTACCCCTGGGAGAGATTAAAGTGCTGGACTTAAAAAAAAATGTTGCATTTATAATGTCTGTACAGTGAAGTTTCTTGAAGCACTATTCAAGCAAGATTTGAATCAGAAGTTTGCCTGTGTTTTATTCTGAAGCCTTCTTGATTTTATTCATTGTTTTTCTACAAAAGAAATTGTGTTTGACGCTATATCCCAGAAGTAAATCCGATGCTTGTTAAGGTGTGACTAGATTGAAGCTACTTTCAGATTACGGCTGTTTCTCCCCATCCTGGAGATAGCTAAATGAAATCTTTCTCTAGGTCACGAATGAGTAAGCACAGTTGACAGACTTCATCAAAGTCCACCCTGAGAAAAAAGGTTGGATGTCTGGAGCTGAAGACAAAGAGAAAATGCCTGATGAGATCTTTTAAATTGAAGCCACTAAAGATGACATAATAGCAATTAATACATATAGAGTAGTGACTCCATGTCAGACACTGTCTTAAGTGCTTCATGTGCATTAATTCTCATCACAATCTTATGGGTCAGATATTATTAATATCCACATTTTGTAGATGATGAAACAGAGGTTAAGTTCAAGATCACTCAGTCAGGAAAGAGCAGAGCAAGGATTTGAACCTAGACAGTTAGGCACCAGAAGCTCTGCTCTTAACCGCTGAACTATATTTCTTCAACATACCGAGAAAAGCTTTAGGATTAAAAGATATTTAGGTAAATACTTCATTGGTACAAAAGGAAAAAGATCTGTGTCATGCCAGCACCAAGCATGGTGCTTAGCACATATAGTGGTCAATAAACCTTGGTTAATGGATTGTCTAAAACATCTTTCCATCCTCAGTGCAACTATAGCATTGTTCATCCTTCTGTTGCAGCATTTATAACACTGTACTGAGTTTATTTGTTACTTAGATGTTTTCCTGTAGTAAACTATGACCTCCTTTGGATTAGAGATTAGGTATTTATATTCTCATTCTTAGCTCATGGCAGAGTGCCTTGTACATACCATTGGCTTGATTAATTGTCAATGAAGGAATAAATGAATGAATAAAAAAGAAAAAAATTCTAAAGTTGTAAGTTAAGCTGCAAGGTTTTTCCTGTGTGTGTATTTTGGAGACATCAATCTTCTATAAATTTTTCTAAATATGCTGTGGAATTAAGGTAGAAAAGAAGGTGGCTTTCCAGGGTGTAATGCCAGATAGCCAAAGCATTGCAGCGATGGATTCTGGCTTGACATACTTAATATTTATGCAGCAAAACTACCCTAAGGACCTCTTTGTGTGCTTCCTGATAATGCTAATCTTATCTGGTTAGTTGTATCTTAGAAATTGATGGGGGTAAGAGAGGACTGTTTGGACAAAAATAGATGCCTCTCAGTGCAAATTATAGAGGAAATCTTCAATTAAATTTCTAGTATTGCATCCATAAGTACTAATATGGAAAAATTGGGAAGGGTACTGAAATTTGAAAATTGAAATTGTATATATATATTGTAATATAATATACAAAATGATATATATATATAATACTGTATGTCTTTTAAATATATATCTCAAAGAACCTAAGAAACAGAAGGGTACCCACCACACTGATGACCTTCGATACCTCTGGGAAAGAGACTGGAATTGGAGGTGGTGATGAATGAAGCATGAGTTTTAGCCATAGCAGTTTTTTCTAAAACAAGAATATATTTAGGTCTCATTTATGTAATTAAAAATAATTCTTGGGGGCTGGCCCTGTGGCTGAGTGGTTAAGTTCGCGCGCTCCGCTGCAGGCTGCCCAGTGTTTCATTGGTTCGAATCCTGGGCAAGGACATGGCACTGCTCATCAAACCACGCTGAGGCAGCGTCCCACATGCCACAACTAGAAGGACCCACAATGAAGAATATACAACTATGTACGGGGGGCTTTGGGGAGAAAAATGAAAAAAATAAAATCTTAAAAAATAATAATAATAATAATTCTTAAAAGTGTAGCAGTACTCTCAGTTATCAATAATATAAATGTTATCTTTAATGTCATTAAATTAATTTACAGTCATGGGGAACAGATGACATACTCTAAGAAATGTTAGTTCTTAAAGACTTTAAAAGTAGGTTTACATAGAAAATATCTGATTGACAAAGTCACACACCTGTAAAAGTTCCAACAAGATGAACACACGTAAGGGGAAAAGTGAAAGTCCGCCATACCCTAGGCGAGGGAGATGGGATGGGGTAAAGTATGAAAGGAGCAGGAGTCTGAGACGTCTGTTTTAAATATTATTTGGTAATAAAATTCTTACGTTTTAGTAGGACCACTTTGACCTGCATACTTCAAAATGGCCTTTCAAAATTATCTGTGTACCTCCAAGGGAAATTATAGCATGTGACTGACCTTTCTCTCTTTCTAAAGAAAACACATCATCTAAAACTAGTTGTATTTCTAAAACTAATGTCATCCTGTGAATTTTCCTCTATGTACAATGTACACTCTCTTTAACTATCTTTTTTCCTATTGGCAGCTAATATTCACTATAATGAAGAAATGTCACTGTTTTGTTTACAAACTGAGTAACTAGAAGCTATTGGTGCATACAGCTTTTGCTGAACTTTTCATTAAACTTTTGGAAAACTAATAATGAATTTTCTAGACTTAATATATCTTCTCTAGCTTTTTTTATTGGGAATATCATTTTTGAATCCAGAGGTCACATTCATGCTGTCAAAAAGCCATCATCAAAAATACCTGTTACATTAAGACAACACAAGAAGAGCCTATTAATTAGTTTTAGTTTAGCCAATGATCTACACTGACGGGGCAGGGTATTCCACAGTTCTTTAATGAGCGTCTCCTGTATATTGAGAGCATTGCTGTTTATTCTAGGGATTCAAAAGCAAACAAGACAAAGTCTCCATGTGGGTATATCAATCAGAATCACCTTGTGTGGGATCCAGGGACTGACTCTATGGTGGAATGAGCAGTCTCAAATCATCCTTTTTATTGGTGCCAAGGCTTTAAGAAGACCTCCACCAATTGCCATCAGTCTTCAAGGTTGAGTCTGGCACTCTTAATGATTTCCTTTTGAAAGTGTGCAATCTTAATATGGGAACTTTGCAAACTTTGGATCAAGCTATAATTCCCCCCAATAAACTGGAGTATATAAGAAGAGTTATAGTTGCATATATCATATATAAATATGTAGTTGTGGGGCTGGCCCCGTGGCCGAGTGGTTAAGCTCGCGCGCTCCGCTGCAGGCGGCCCAGTGTTTCATTGGTTCGAATCCTGGGCGCGGACATGGCACTGCTCGTCAAACCACGCTGAGGCAGCGTCCCACATGCCACAACTAGAAGGACCCACAACGAAGAATATACAACTATGTACCACGGGGGCTTTGGGGAGAAAAAGGAAAAAAAATAAAATCTTAAAAAAAAAAAATAAATAAATAAATAAATAAATATGTAGTTGTGTATATATAGTTATGCATAGTTATCAGAACCTAAAGTAAGGAAATGTTTTAAAATCTTCACCATCACTATGTCAAACATTATGTAAAAGTAAATGGGCATAAACTAGCCCACAAACACATACATTAACTCTTTAATTCAACATTCAACAATTATTTGTTGCCTATGTACTGAATAAAGGACTGAGTATAGTATCATGAACAAATTATCCCAACCCCTATCCTCCTAGAGCTTAGAGCTTGGTGGAAGAGACCAGCATTAAAAATATAAATCCACTAGTAAACACAAAACTATGAGCTCTGCCATTCGCTGTGAAATAAATAGAATACAATTGCAAAGAATTGCAGTAAGGACCAGTTTCGATTTCAGGAGGTGGTCATAGGAGACTCACAGTTTTGTCTAACTCATCTTTGCAATAAGGAGATTTCTAAAAAAAACTCTGGTTAACTCATGTTAACACTATTACCTTGTTAAGGCTTTTAAAATCATGTCTCGAGTGACACACTTCAATGGTGTGCTTTACTCTCAAAATTATCTTAAAATCTTATGTATGTCATAATCACATCAAATATGATTTAGCCATTTTAAATTTCTACCTCTTTCTCATTAATAGAATGAATGTGAACAAATAACACATCACTAGAGTTAATTAATGATATGAGGAGAAATACAAACGATCACACTTATATGTACATTAAAATGGTATATAAATGGTATATAAATCTTACCCTAAATCTGTGTATAGGGATTGTCCTGTTAAATACCTTTCTTCTGTCTTCTGTCTTCTGGTAGAGGGATAAGCTTTCCCCAGGAAAGGCTGGGCCAATATGGGGACTTCAAGCGTGGGCAGATGATTACATTCCCTTCGCTTTGTGTTTGACAAGTAATAGCACACGGAGGAGGGGCTGAGATGGACAAAAAATGATAGATAAAGAGCTAGAATGAGAGATCAGTGTAAATCTGGGGGTGACTGAGCTGCTGTGACTGACTGCTTTTGAAAAATTTTTAGAAGAGTTTTCATCATAAGAGAGTTTTTGAACAATAATAATATCAATAATAGCTTCCATTTCTTGTATACTTGCAACGTACCTGTGATGTGGATTAAGGCTGCCCCGGGTAGAAAAGCCCAAGGTGACCTGGCTTACATGCCAATCTATGTGACCCAGTGGATTTTTATGGTATGAATTAGGGCTGCCCCAGGGAGAGAAGCCCATGGCATCCTCACCTACATGCCGATCTGTATGACCAGATTCGTATCTGAAGTTATACGACCGCACAATAACCTGACCCCATCTGCACTGAAATCACTTAATGACTTTTTACATCATCTTTTCTTTTTCCAGTAAAACAAGTCACGTACCCGTGCCTTATAAATTTAGCCCTAACCCTCAACTCAGGGCAGCAGCTCTTCACTGCCCATGTGTCCTGTCCCCATGCCTACAGCTCTTCACTGCCCACAGGTCCTGTCCCCATGCAGCAGCTCTTCACTGTCCGTGGATCCTGTCCCCATGCAGCAGCTCTTTACTGCCCATGGGTCCTGTCCCCATGCTATTCCATACTATTCTCTAAATAAAAGAGCACCACTGCCAGACCTTGAGAGTCCAAGAAATCTTTCTTTCGACTCTTTGGCTCGCCGTCCCCACACCACCTGGTCCAGTGCCTCACAAAGAATATTACATTCAATTTTCTTGACAGCCTCATGAGGTCAGAATTATTACCCTTGCTTTACAGACATAAAAACTAAGGCTCAGACAGGGGAAGTGACTTGTCTGGTGTCACACAGCTTATCATATGGAAGAGCCAGGATTCAAACTCATGTCTGTCTGACTCCATGGTCCTTTTATTGCATCACATTGGCTCTTCACTGAAGGAAAAGGGTTTACAATTTCTCTAGCCTTTCATGGCAGTGTGGAAGCTATTTTTGCTGAGCCTAGAAGATGTGGAACAAGTTATTAAATGTGCAAATTGATTTATGTTAAAATCAATGAATTATGAGTGACTATTTCACTAATAGCTTTTTACAAGGTGCTGTATTTGGTATTTGCATAGCATTATGCCTTGCCATGCTTTGAGTTAGAACAAATGTGTTCCCATGAAAAATATTTATTGAACCCTCCAGAGGCATCTGAAATGCCAAACTATTCTTACACTTTCACTGGTGATTCTAAAATAGAGGTTTATACTTTTCATTGATTTGCATAAAAGCATAAATATACTTTCCTTTTCCAGCCCTTTCCAGTTTATCCTGACATCAGCAGTAGATGATTACCTCATAATGGGAGTAATTTAATATGAAATGTTCAGAGAATCCTTAACGAGCATTTAAAGTTATAAGGAAGGACAACGCCTGCTCCCACCTCTTGGCTGTGCAAATCCTTTGGAGGTGATGAGAGGGAAGCATCAATGAAAATTCAGTTGAGTTCTTTATGAACCTGCAGCAAATCTTCACAACCAAAATGTTTCATGAGCCTTCCCAGGTGCTTTTGTTATCGATTACAATCTAACAAACAACTTCCAAAACCCTGTGTCTTAAAACAACATTTGTTATCCCATAGTTTCTATGGGTCGGGAATTTGGGCACGGCTGACTGGGTTCTCCGGCTCAAGGTCACTCACAACCTGACAATCTAGGTGTCATCCTGGGCCACAGTCATTTCAAGACTTGAACAGGCATAGAAATGCTTCCAAGCTCAATTGCAGGGCAGTTGGCAGGCCTCAGATGATCCACTTCCAAGCTCAATCATGTGGCTATTGGTAGGCCATTTCTTCCCCAGTTGTTGGATGGAGACATCATTTCCTTCCCACATGGTCTTCTCCACAACAGGACAGCTTCCCTCTCCCAGAGCAAGGTCTCCAAGGAGAGAGAGTGAGGGGTGACGAGCAAAAGGGAAATTACAGTCTATTTTAATCTTAAGTCAGGAGTGACATTGCATCACTTCTTGCACTATTCTTGTTCATTTAGATTGAATCACTAGGTCTGGCCCACACTCAAGGGGACAAAATTATATAAGGGTCTGAGCACCAGGAGGCAGAGACTATCTGGGGTCCTTTTAAAGGCTGCCTACCACGCAAACTAAACCTCACTAGGTCATAAGACAAATATTATCATCATTATTATAGTCATGCAACAACATTAATAACTTATACTTTTGTAGTAATTTACATTTTTCAAAGAGTTGTAGAAAAAGCTTACCATACCAAAGTCTGATGACATTTTATCAGTAGATAAAACAAGCAGTGTGAAATTTATCCAATGGAATAGGCTGATGCCTGTAAACCTGGCAAATGCATACATCCTGTGCCTAAGAGTGAGCAGTAAAGTAATAATGAATCCATCTTAATACGATGCAAAGAAGTGTTGATGTTCTTGTACATACCTTTGCAGTAGAGCTGACCTAGCTGAAAAGTCAAGTCTGTGCCCTTAGGACTAAGTAAATCTAACCTGACCTCAAGGTGATTAAGCTAATGATCTTGGTCTCATTAGTCCTAATCAATTGAGTGCTTGATCCTAATGCTAACAATGCCTGAGCACATCATGATTGAATGGCCTCCAAGTCAGTGCCCACAAATATTAAGGAATAAAAAATGTGACAAAGATAAAGATCATGGTTTATAATTATATTGTCTCCAGGAAAATAATTCCTAAGCCTATTATATTAAAGTTATCTTGACTCTGTTGAGCAACTAAATTTTAAATGTCTGATAAATAAAAATCATTGTTCAAAGTTGTATTATTCATCAATTTCATGATAAATCCACTAGTTTCCAACTAACAGCACAAGGATTACTCACACTGATAAACAGAATTGGCTGAAGCTATCTCAGACAGCTGTGTTTCCAGCGAACTTTTTAAAAACTCTACCTGATGAACAGGTAACTGATCTGTTAATAGGGTGACATGTTTCATGTGGGTACATGCAAAGGATTTTAATGCTGAATTCTAGGTCTTCCATTTGTTAGTATTGTAACTCTAGGAATCTTTCCTAAACTTTCCAAAATGCAGCTTCCTGACCTGTGAAATAAGGATGACACTCTATGGTGGCCATGAAAATGTGCCTCTGAGACCCCCTACCACAGGAAGCACACCAGACTGAAGGCCCCTGCTGCTACACTACTTTGACACCCATGGCTGTATTTGCCCTGAAGCCATCCCTCCCATGGGGTGCTCCCATCAAATGACCGAGTGTGATTGGGTACTAGGTCCTGTTCCTGGAAGAGATGGGACTCTGCTGGCAAATTTTGGCTTGGCTATTCCCCAATTGCCTTGCCCAGCCTTCCTCAGACTGCTTGGCATTCTAGGATGCTTCCACTCAACCTTTTCCTCTCTTCTCTCAGGCTCAGACTCCCACTGCAGTCTGTTGCTTCCTAGCCTTTGCAGGCTCCCTTCTATATTAACCACGTCTTTGTTATTTTCTGTATTCTGATGTTTTGACTTCTGGGACCTTGCTGACTCTGAAGGGAATGCCCCTCCCAGGTTTACCTAATTCCTAGAGATAATAAACAACTTGCCCCTGAGCATGCCTTTCAAATGCAGACCAATCAATCCAGAGCCCACACAGGCAACCACCTCTTTACTGGGCTCTTACCTTCCAGGCCACAATCCACTTGCCCTGATCACCCCAAGGCCAGGTACCAAACAACTGGGAGAGCCTCCATGCCCAGAGCCCGCTGAGATCTTTCAAACTAGCCAATACTAAACCTGTATAGTCTGTCTCTGCCTATTCCTTTTGGCAGAAACCACAGTAAAGTCTTTTGCCGTCATTTTTCTCTGTTTCCTCTGTCTCCTGACCAATCCTGGCGTGTCTCCAGGGCAGGGGGACAACTCCATTTTGCCCCATCTTTAGATTGTTCCAAAGGAAATCCATATTTTTAAGATGTTCATTCAAAAATGCTGTGGAAATCAAACAAAATATTGAAGGGTTAGATGTGAGTTGTGGGCTATGTCAAAAAAATGACAGAGTAAGAGTGTGAAATTCTAGGCAGAGGGGAAAGCCTAAGAAAGGCTGGCAAGTGAGAGCAGCCATGGTCATGTAGAGAATGTCCTCCAGGAAGACTAGAGGTGAGACTTATTGGTGGAGGATGGGCTGGAGTGGCTGGAAAGATCAGAGAAGCCCAGATTAAGAAAGGTCTTGCCAACTATTTACAGAGTGCTGAATGACCTTTTAAGAGTTTTAAGCAGTGGAATTATATGGTTGGATTTACCTTTTAGAAAGAGCTTTCTACTGCAATATGGGAAAAGAATTCTAGTATGTCATGACTATTAAATGGTAGACCACTACTTTTCACCTCTTCGGAGGTACCATTTTCTGTGACAATATGATAATAAAGCGTGCTTCAATCTACACCCTTGGGCTATCCCTACTCCCATCCCCTCCTGCAGAACTCAGTGTCCACTTCCAATCTTCAGTTAAGTAGAAAACACTCCAAGAGTAGTGAAGACAGCCCACTGCAGGGAAGAGAAAACACACACACACACATGAACTTGGGCTCTATATTAGTTATTTATTGCTGCAAAATGATTATCCCTAAATTTAGCGTCTTAAAATGACAATAAATATTACTATCTCACGGTTTCTGTGACTCAGGAATTCAGAAGCAGCTTAGCTGAGTGGTTCTGGTTCAGTGGTCTCGGAAAAGGTTGCGGTCATGATGTTGACTCTGCCTGCAGTTATGGGAATTCTTGATTGGGACTGGAGGATCCACTTCCCAGATGGCTTACTCACTACCTGTTGGCAGGAGGCCTCAGTTCCTCCCATGAGGACCTCTTTCTAGGACTGCTGGTGTGGTCTCATGACATGGCTGAAACTGGATACCACCCCAACCGTGACATATCTGGCTATTATTGTGGAAACCTTCGCAGCTTTAGAGTATCCCCAGACGAAAGAAGCACAGGTTCAGAGATGGAGATCTGAGTGCTTTGAGACTGAGTTAATCATCCCAAATTTGACCAATAAATCATTGTGTTTTTCTAAACTTACATGGAATCATCTGAGTAGAGTTATTTACCAGTCTAGGGGTTTAGAGTCTGAAATCAAACCCAGTTCTAAAATAAAGTTCTGTCTTATAGAACTGAGTTTTGTTTGCTGTCATAACCAGTGAAATAGATACATGGTACTAGGGAATGTGGGCTAGCTAAAGCTTATCCTTAGTCCCAAAGATTCGGGAGAGACTAAGTTTTGCCTCAAAGAATTACTGCAAGATCATCTCACTTCTAGATCTACTGTAATGAAACTCTGCTTAAACATCTACCTGGGGAATCGGGAATGTTCCAAAATGTTACAGTGACACCAATATGCATGAATTCCTAGAAACTCTAGGGAAAAGAACCCAAGGTAACCAAACAATAATCTGAATGTCATTTAACTCAAAACATTTAGCTAAATAATATCACATAAAGAAATTCTCCAGTACCTCGTGATTCCTTGCTTAAAGATAGAAAAACTGATAGATAATAAAACACATGTTGAACAGTATAAATCACAATGAGACTCTGACTGAGTTTAAAACTAATATCATGTCTATGTTGGTAAATCATATGAAAGATTAATAATGAATTAACAATTTAACATTATAAGTGAGCTTAACTGCCGGATGATTTGTCTTCCTTAAAATAGGCAGCTTACTATATAAGAAACTTGAAAGTATGAAAGCAAACAAATGATCATCTCTCAAAAAAGCCACTTATGTTAAGCATAATAGGATTGTTCATCTTTTAGCACAAAGCCAGTATAAACTGACTTGCTACCGTTGTAAGATACCTATCAGCTTAATTGATTAAAATCTAAATGAAAAATAAAATGCAAGTAAAATATCCAATTTCTCCTTGAAGACTACCCAAGAACTCACGTAAGCATTTTTAGTTACATTTTCTGCATCAACTGGGAACTACTATGCTTTCTGTCTTAAAATGCTGGTTTTTTCAGCTTTTCAGAAACTCTTCACATGAGAATATATTTATAATATCTGTCAAAGCCAAAATTGCCCTGGACAAAATCAAACAAGCAAGAAAGACTTTATTCAAGGCTATTGGAAAAGAGGACGGAGGCCAGCCCTCAATCTGAGCTTAACTCCACTCAAACAAGGGCTGGAGAGTCTTGAAGAGCTGGGAGGAGTAACTGTAGGCCACGTGTGTCTGCTAAGGAGCCTTACCTAAAGGAAAAGTAAACTTTCTCTGACCTTCAGAAAGTAGTTTTACAACTTGGAGCAAATTCGCACTGAAGTTAATCTCCTACCTTCCCATGGCAACTGGGAGATTGCGCTGCTATCTCCCTTGATAATTACCTTTCAAGGGGATGACTCTCAGGTCCTTGAGAAAGACAGTCTCCTGAAGTAAAACTCACAGAAGCCTTTTTAAAAATTTGCATCTCAAAGGGGCAGAGAAAGAATTTACAAATTTTCTAAAGTAACTTGGTTAAGCTCTAAGAAAAGAGAGGTGGGGGCCTCAAGTCAGGAAGAAGCCTGTCTAAAGTTTAGTCAAGGTGTGGAAAGGTTAAGGATGTCTTGATCATCCCAAATCTATATTCACACGTGTATTTGAGCTAATCTGTGGCCTTTCACCAATGATAGACTTTACCTTTGCCCCAGATTTCAAGTCCTTTTCCTTTTTTTCCTTCTTCTCCCCGAAAGCGCCGCATTATATAGTTGCATATTCTAGATGTAGGTCCTTCCAGTTCTGCCATGTGGGATGCCACCTCAACGTGACATGATGAGCGTTGCTAGGTCCACACCCAGGATCCGAACTGGCAAAACCCTGGGCTGCCAAAGCAGAGTGTGTGAACTTAACCACTTGGCCATGGGGCCAGCCTCCTTTTCATTGTTTTTGTTTGTTTTTTTGGTGAGGAAGACTGGCCCTGAGCTAACATCTGTGCCAGTCTTCCTCTATTTTGTATGCGGGATGCTGCTACAGCATGGCTTGATGGGAGGTGTGTAGTTCTCTGCCCAGGAAGCAAACTCTCAACCCCAGGCCATTGAAGCAGAGCACATGAACTTTAACCACTATGCCACCAGGCTGGCCCTCAAGTCCTTTTCCTTTATCCCAGCTAACAGTTCAACTGAGGCAGTTGCAGGAATGAGGATCAAGTGCCACACACTGGGATTCAGGACAGTGTACACACCTAGACATTCATTAGCTTAATCTAATCGGTGAGAATTACTTCTGTTCTAAGAGCTTCCAAAAACACAGCCTCTCCTCTCAGTAATCTGCTATAGTGTTTACAGTTCTCACAGGCAAGACTTTCTTCCATGAATCTAATTAAAATTCTTCACCTCCCATTTTAATGTTCTCCGACTCGCCCTTGGAGATCATCTCCTTGTCATCTTCTGTGCTACTATTCTTTGTAAGGCTGAAGCGTGAATTTCCCTCACTGTATTCACCTTTGCAGGCTAAACTATTTCAGTCCTATCTTATGTCTTTTCCATAGTTGAATCATGCTTATGCCATCAGAGTTTAGTGGGAATATCTGAGAGCCAGAGAAATCTAGATTCTAATCCTGGGTCCCCGACTTTTTTCTAGCTGGAAAGCCTTGGACACAATTTCAGAGGCCCAGTTTCCTCTTTGTAAAATAGAATCAATAAAACGTACTTTAAAGGAAAAGGATTAAATGAAGGAGCATGTTGAGCACACAAGAGATGCCTAATAAATATGAATGCCCTTCATCTTCCTTCTTTTCCCTACTGCCTAGCTGCTCACCCAGCTCACTGGCCACTGATTCTTCTACACTGAGAAGAGGGAAAATATAACTCACGAATGCATGCAGTGTTTGAGTAACCATTTCACTGATGGTGATGAACTCTGCACTAAGGTCATATAATAGATCATGAAGAATTGGAAATATTGATCAATTTTTTTAAGTGATTAGAGTAATAGGGTAACAATGTTGGAAACCAAATTATGGTTTGATATGATTGATTTTAAAGGGGCATTAGAAAAAACATTTTTCATTTAATCTCTCTTAAAAACCAGTTAAATCAATTTCCTTAAGTTCACAAAAGCCAAAAGGGTTTGCAGATTCATTTCCACGCTCTGATTAAGAAAAATGTCACATATAAATAGTGAGGATGTTTCCTTTAGTGCAGGGAAGTGGAAGAAGAAACTATCTGATCTATTGTGCTACTGATGCAGTAAAGATATCAGTTTTTAAAAGTCCCAAGTCGATCATTCAATTTTTCCCTCAATCTAAAACAAAAACAGAAACAATTTCTCTTCTCAAAACTGAATGGTTTCTATCCTCAAAAGACACATGAGAATATTTTAGTCAACTATTTAGTACTGTTAACACAGGGTCAAAAACAAATAGTCAGCTGAGTAAAATTCAAATAAGCCTGAAGTAATTGAGGCTGTTCTCTTTCTTTCTCTGTCCTTCCCAGAAAGCCAGATGATGTGTTTACTAAATGTATTATGTTTGTAATAGAATACATTGCCAAGTGCTCTAATAAGCTTATTTAATTCATTTTAATGAATTAGTTATCTTGAAAATTCCTGTCCCAACTTTCTTTATATTCAGAGCCATGTCTCTTTATAATGAAGGGTTAGGCTGGGGATACGTTTCTGGCAAATTTCTTCTTCCAGTGAATCTGACATTTATTGAGCATCTACCTGTACAAAGCAGTGTTTCAGGCACTTTACTACTCACTGTGGGTGGTAGAGAGATGTGGAATACATGGATGCTTTCTTAGGAAACTTAAAATCTATCTGGGAATATAAATTATAGAGAAGGACCTATAATATCAGGCATGTTTCATATTTTATTTCTAGTCTGAGACTTACCAGGTTATTGCTTCATTGCTTGACAATTAATTATTATTCTTTATTAAATAGGGCAATCAAATGCACAAGAAGAGTAGGGATGTGTATGAAGGCTATGAATTGCTAAAAGTTCTCTTCAATGACCTCAGAAGTCAAGGCTACCTTGATTAAAAGGCACAGCTGGTATGGAGGAGAGAGAATTAATCTCTGAAAAGGGAGCAAATGCAAATAAATGTTTGATGGACTTTGCAAATGAGTAAGAATGAAAGTGATTCACAGTCAGGAAATAATGTAAAGAATATAATCACATTTTCTGATGCCCAACTTAAAACAATTTGGAAACGTAATATTGTCTTTTAAGACTATTGGTAACCAAATACCTGCTTACTGGTCGAAGCTTTTGCTAAATGAACTTGATACATGATAGCACAAAGTAGTTACGGCCCTAACCATTTTTACACTAACATATGTTGTTTCATACTAGGAAACTCAAACCAGTTCAGAGTCTAGACGTTCATAATGGCTGTCCTCTGGGCAGCAGTCTTTCTGATCAGCTGGGCTTTGCACAGTGCAATTGACATTGTAATTCCAACACAGCTGTCATTCACCTTCATTTGATCTGTGGAAAATCAAGAACCAATAGTGACGATAGCCAAACAAAGCCAAGCAGAGTTTGAGATGGGGGTGATGTAACTTGATCTTGTCTCGTGATACACGCACCTGCCATTATCACTTGGTCCGGGTTAAATGCTTTTAACTGAGCCACCAATCCGGTGGTGTGGTGTGTAACAGAGAACTCTAGGACTGAGGCAAGGCTGCTATATGCCCTCATTTCAAATGACAGCAAGGTTTCTTCTCACAAGTGGACTGACAAAAAATAATAGAATCTGGCCTAATAAATGGTGATTTTAAAACCTACAGTCTAGAACTCAGCTGTTTGATTAAATTGAGTTAAAAAAAAAAAAGAACAGAAGAAATATCGATCTTTGAAAAAAAGCAAACATTTTACAAGGACAGCTTCAGATAGGATTCAAATCCAGTCCTTTTGAAACAAAAGTCACATTAATTCATAAGGAGCATCCATTGAAAGTTAAAGTTGATAGAAAGGACCCTTCTCAAAGACATAAAAATCACATGCACACACACACACACACCCACACACACAAACACAATTAACTATTATTATTTAACTAAAAATCTCTTTAAGTACAGCCAGTCTTCAGCACCTGACACTTCTTAGGCTTCCAAAATGCCCTCTTCGGGAGGTGTGGGCTCCTGAGGGCGAGAACCTTCCTCTTATGCCTGACCTCAGAACCCAGCTTGGCTCTTCCCATGGCCAGAATGGGAATATGGTGCTGCCTAGCCCCTCACCCTAGACAGGCATGTGGGCCCCCCTGAAACCTGAGGCTCAACATGTGCCCACCAAGACCCCCCACCACACACACTCAGGTTGCCCAAGAGTACTAAACTGTCAGCTCCACTGTAAGAACACATACAAATTAAAAATAAGAGGCTTAATTCTCCCTGTTGAAAATGTGGAAGGGATTTCCATCCCCTTATTTTTCTTAGAGCATTTACCTTAGAAAACTTATCATTGTAAGTACATTTTTATCTCTTTGAAATGTACAGAAATCCTTTTGAAGAATAGATAGGGATCATCTTTCCCAAGGACATGGGAGCCATCTCTTTGCGATAGTAACATCAAGGGAGATAGTACCCCTGTCTTCCAGTTTCTGTGCAAGGGGAGGGGCCTAATTTCAGAAAGTGCCTTGCTAACTATCTATAGTCACAAAAACATGAGAAGTTTGTTTTTCCTCTGGATAAAACCAATTAGCTAACACAGATGGTCACCCCAATTACTAGGAGAATTTGGGATGACCTATATGTGCCAAATGGTGCTGTCAAGTCCTCTTACTTGAGGACTAGTTGTTGTTTATCTTGAAAAATATGTAATAGGTTGTACCTACTTGTCTATATAAGACAGGAAGACTTCTTTCTGTCTCTACATCTCTTAGCACATTGTGATGCATATCACATTCTGCTTTAATGCTTGTTCAATAAGTGTTTTCTTTCTCTAACACCTTTGTGGAGAGGATTTCTGGATTGGGAGAAGATTTTGTTTTTGATTATACTTTCCTCACACAAGTAGAGTCCAATCGACCACCTAGGGAGCCTGAGTTCCAGCAGGGAGCCGTCAGCCCTGCTGACAGAGCTAAGATGTTTATTTATTTGTTTGTTCTGAACCCACCCCATTCTGCCCTTGCCTCAGTGTGGGGGAGATTTTGAGCAGCTACTTTCATCCTAAAGATGCACAAATATTCAGCGACCTTCATGTTGCCTTTAGACAACAGCCATGTTAGCCTTTTCAGAGTCATTTATGAGCAAGAAAAAATTTAGAGTAAAATTTTGCTTATGTTAAAACAAAATTTTGAAAATAGAATTTTTATCTCTTGTTAAATCATAATACCCAATATCTTTAAACAAAACAACAATTAAAGCAACAACAAGCACCACCCCAAACAGTTTCAGGTTTATTTCTCCAATCAAATGTGGAGACAAATGTTTCCCCTTCTTTTTTTTGAATTCTGATTTAAAAATCACATAATATCAAATTTACTCCCAACAAATTTTTAAGTGTATAGTGCAGTATTGTTAATCATAGACACATTGTTGTACAGAAGATCTCTACAATTTTTTCATCCTACGGGACTGAAGCTCTATACCCATTGAACAACAATTCCCCATTTCTCCCTCCCCCAGCCCCTGGATACTGCCATTCTACTCTCTGCTCCTATGAGTATGACTACTTCAGATTCCTCATATAAGTGGAAGTATGCAGTATTTGTCTTTCTGTGACTGGCTTATTTCACTTAGCAAAGTTCATCCATGTCATAGCATGTTGACAGAGTTTTCTTCAATTTTAAGGCTGAATAATATTTCATTGTAAGTATATACCACATTTTCTTTATCCATTCATCCATCAATCAACATTTAGGTTTTTTCCACTTCCTGATTTTTCCACTTCTTGCAATGAACATGGAAGCACAAACACGTCTTTGAGATCTTGTTTTTAACTTTTTTGGATATATACTCAGAAGTGAGACTGCTGGATCATATTGTAGTTCTATTTTTAATTTTTTGAGGAAGTTCTGTATTGTTTTCCATAGTGGCTATACCATTTTACATTCCTACCAACTCAATTTCTCCACATCCTTTCCAACACTTGTTATTTTCTGTGATTTTGATCATGGCCATCTTAGCAAGTGTGAAGTAATATCTCACTGTGGTTTTAATATGCATTCTCTGATGATTGGTGATGTTGAACACCTTTTCATATACTTGATGGCCATATGTATGTCTTCTTTGAGAAATGTTTGTTCAAGCCTTTTGCCCATTTTTTAATCAAGCTATTTGTCTTTTTGCTATTGAGTTTAAGTGTTCCTTATATATTTTGGATATTAACCCCTTATTAATTTGTAAATATTTTCTCCCATTCCATAGGTTGCCTTTTCACTCTGTTGAATGCTTCCCCTGCTGTACAGGAGTTTTTAGTTTAATGTAGTCCCACTTGTCTACTTTTGCTTTTGTTTCTTGTTCTTTTGGTGTCATAGCCAAGAAGTCACTGCCAAGACCAATGTTATCAAGCTTTTCCCCTATGTTTTCTTCTAAGGAGTTTTATAGTTTCAGGTCTTACCCTTAAGTATTTAATCCATTTTGAGCTGATTTTTGCAGGATACAAAATTGACATGCAAAAATCAACTGCATTTATATACACTAACAACAAACTATCTTAAAAGAAAATTAATAAAGTCTATTTACAATAGCATCAAAAAGAATAAAATACATAGGAATAAACTTAATCAAGGGGGAGAGAGACTTGTACAATGAAAACTACAAAATGTTGCTGAAAGAAATTAAAGATAACACAAATCAATGGAAAGAAATGTTCTCCCTCATGAAGGGTGGATGCTGGTAACTTCTGTCTTGATTACCCCCAATCTGCAAAGCTAAGTGACCTCATCCTTTGAATGATGCTTTTAGGAGAGATCAGCAGCAGAGGTGGATTCTCTCTGTTAAAGTGTTTTCAGAGACTTGGTCTCATTATCTATTACGGCATATTTGTGTCCATAGTTTCCATTGCCTTAAACAGGGGTTTTATTCTTAACCATAGAACTGAGTGTGTTGGGGAGACAGTGTGAAAGTCAACCTCTCCTACTGCCAAGTCTGATAAGGAAAGGACACTGTGAGAGAAAACGAAACATAGAGGAGCCACAGCTGCAGTCAGGAATGCTGCCTCTCCTTCTCCCACCCCTTGCAGAACCCCTTAATAGGCAAGCAAAACGGGTTCTGACTCTTTAATTGCTCTTTCCAGCATACTCAGAGTCAGTGAAGATAATGGAGGCATTAGTAACAAAAATGGTGTGACATATTTGCTTCTCAAAATTGGAGGGTTGGTCTGACTTAGGAAGCTTTGAAGATAAATATTATATAATCAATCCAACGTTTGTTGTTTATGTTTGTGGCAAATTGAAATCTATGAAAGGAATTTCTAGCTGCTAAAAAGCTGATATGCAATTGGATTTCTTATGACATATATTTGTTTAGATACTGTCTGACTTCCCAATTTCTCAAAAGAAAGGCCTTAGAGAAAACACAAACTGCCATACTTGAAACTCTCCAACTGTGCTTTATTCATCATTCTGGCTACCTTACTATTTGCAAAGTTCCAATTACAATGATTTATGTTCTAAGGAGACAACTTTTGCAGTTAGCAACTCTTTCAAAAGCATAAGTGATGCTGAGAAAACAGGTAACTTATTTGGCATATGGTTTTTATAACTGTGACAGCATTTTTTATCTCATGTCCATTGCCTCACAGAGAATTGATATTGAAGAAGCAGCTGGTAGCACTCAATCAATACGCATGTGATGGTGATAATTATTCTATTTGTGCCAGTGCCATGGATCTCTGTACAAAGAAGTACCCTCATTTTAAGTCATGAGAAAACGATATTGAAGTCTTTGAAGAGGACA
The DNA here is from genome assembly GCF_021613505.1 of Equus quagga. NCBI lineage: Eukaryota > Metazoa > Chordata > Mammalia > Perissodactyla > Equidae > Equus > Equus quagga. The sequence goes on from NC_060284.1 coordinate 32,869,554, forward strand.
TTTTAATAATAGTTTCATTATGCAGTTGAAAAGAATCTTGCCCTCCTCAAAATACTTTCCTACACTATTTTATTTGATTCTCAAATGAAGTTTTTAAGATAGATGAGCAACTGAGACGTCTCTTTTACAAATAATAGCAACTTATATCTATGTAGTGCTTTCTAATTTATGAAGCGTTTTCACTGTCTCCTTCACAATCACACTTAAGGTAAGTACCACTTTCTTATTTTCCCAGGTTTGCTGGTGAAGACATTAGGGCTCAAAAAGGTTGCTCACACAGCACATCCCTAGGTGTTTATCCTCGTCACCCCTACAGGTGTACCATCATCTCTTCTGGGAATTCTTTGAAGGATGACAGAAATGTTTAGCAACAATGGTTTAAATAAATTCAAATCTATTTGGAAGTCTTCAGTTAAGCAAACATCGTCAGAAACTGAAGCAGTGTCCCAATAATCCATGGCAAGACTGATGAACCATCGCAAGTGGGAAAGCTGATGTTGTTAGATATCAACCCTTACGCAGAATTTCTCTTGATAGCCAACGATTGTTCCACCAATCCCAAAGCTCCACAAATACATGAGTAGCACAAGAAAACTCTACCTTTCCAGCAACCTCCAGATGGAGGCTTATCAACAGCAAAGTCCAAGCTTGGTCTGAGATCATAGTTTACATATATTTACTGTAAACGATCTGATCTAATATGTGTTCACTCTAAGAGTAGATAATGTCTGCTCCCTGTAGAAGGTTGTGGTAAATCAGTTGACACTCAGGCTATAGACGTATGTTCTGAATTCACATCCTGCCCTACTAATCCCTCAGCCAACAAATATTTGCTTAATTTCTACCATGTACCAGGTGCAGCACCAAGCATGAGAAAGATTTAAACATAAATGAGACAGGATCCTTGAATTGTTAAGAGAACCAAGAGAGCATATGTACGAAAAATATTTAGCATTCTATAAATGTTTATCAAGCACCTCTTAAACAATGTCCCTGCACTCACAGAATTTATAATCCATGAACAACTAAAATGCTATCACTATTATCACTAATAATTCTTGTTACTACCATATTATCCTTTATTGCTACTAGTGATACTTATTACAATTTATGAACTAATATTCAGATTAATACTCAGTATTTACAAACACCAAATAGTAAGGAACTAATTAATTAACAGCAATTCACAAGATTTAATTCAGTCTTTTCAAAGTACTACCCTAGGCCTTGAAACCGTATCAAAAAGTATTGGCTTTTACTTTTTTAATTCAAAAGGAAATATTTTCATTGTATATTGTGCTAGATCTTGAAAATGCATTTATTTAATCTCCTGACTATTATTTGGCTGCAAAAGATTTTTTTTCGTTTTTTAAAGATTGGCACCTGAGCTAACATCTGTTGCCAATCTTTTTTTTTTTTCCTTCTTCTTCTCCCCAAAGCCCCCCAGTACGTAGTTGTGTATTCTAGTTGTGAGTGCCTCTGCTTGTGGTATTTGGGATGTCACCTCAGCATGGCCTGATGAGTGGTGCCACATCTGCACCCAGGATCTGAACTGGCAAAACCCCAGCTGAATTTAACTACTCGGCCCCAGGGCCGGCCCCTCTCCTGCTTTTAAGATGTACTTGCTTTTGCAAACAAGAGTGGGAGGACACTAAGTGAAGAATAATGGCAAAATTCATGGGAAGGTGGGTTGGATGTTGGAGTTACAGTTCAACCTGGGTTAGGAAAAGTGCTTGTGCCTGAAAGTAGGTGTCAGGATGGAGGCTGAATGTAGATTCATAAGGAGTGGGAAATAAGTATAAGAGAGAACAGCTAAGAAAAGGTGAGAAATATCGCAGCTTTGTCTCCTGCGTGCAACAATCAGGCTCAGAATAATAGAAACATTCAATCAACTGACGATACTGCTGTTGAGACTGTACTGATGACCCTTGATCGCCTCTTCCCCACAGACTTGTCACTGAGTCAACCAGTTATGTGGGTATTGGGCCAACTCTACAGCTATGCACAATCTCTACATTTCCAGCTGCATTGTCTAAGGGCTTGAGATCAGTCTCTATGGGCAGGATGCAGGTCATGTGGGGACAGAGGAAGGGGAAAGAGGAACAGCCATACCTCATTAGGTGATGGAGGGCTACAGTCACTTTGAAACTAGGCCAATGTACTTTTCATACACTTCTAGGTGTCAGAAAATTATTTACAAGCTTCAGTCATCCTTGTCTTCACTTAGTGAAGTAAAAAAGGGGATCATTTTTATGTCATACTCCACACCATACCCAAGTAGGAAAGCTAAGTCATTCAGCCTGCAGGATACTGAGGGCCTTCTAATAACCCATTTGTCACCCCTCCCCTCCCTGCATCCCACAGACACAATTTGGCCTTAGTGGAGGAGAAGCCTCTGGATCTCCCCTCTCCCCTGACGGCTGCTTCATGATTGACAACCCAGACAAGCCCCCTCCTGCACTACAGCCCTCGGAGCTTGATCCTCCTGCCCTACTTTCATACATCTCATTTCTGTCTTTCCCATTTGGAATTGCATCTGAATATGCATTTGACTCAATCTGACCTTGTATGATATTTGCATAAATTCTGAGTTTCTGTTAGAAGTCCTGAATTTCCTTTGCTTCTTCTCTATCTTCACTACTAATAAATAACCACGTCTCCACAAAATACACACACACCACAACATGCACGCAGACACACACACATATACAGATGAAGAGAAGTCTCAAATTTTCTAGTCCTGAGCTTGTTTCTATGCCCTTAATGTCCTCTTTGCCGTCTTGATCTGAATGTGACCCATTTGAAGTGCTGGCCAATTTTACAGCTCGTTTGAGTCACATTTTAAGCCTCATTACAGGGCCTAAAATGATTTGCATCGCCTCCCACTCTGAAATATAAGCTTTTTAAAAATAAAGTTCCCCTATAAATAGAACTACTCTGAAATTACATGTGGCACATAATTAAGTGGTACACATTTAAGCACTCAGCTGTTTCATAATTCTCCAGGACCTGATGATGCTGCACTGAAACCCAGAAAATACACTGCCCTTCTTCTGGGCACCGTCAAACCAGTGAGCGAGGCAGCCACAGATTTAGTTCATCAAGATGTAGTGTGAGTAAGCAACGTTTGGAAGGAAGGGGCCCCACAACCAGATGCATTTTTTTTTCCTCCAACTAAGAAGCATCAAGCCATCAATACCTAGAAGAATCTTGGCTGCGCAGTTGCCCCTCCTGATGAACAGGCCGGACCTTTCCTCCTGCTGCCATAGTAGCCAATGCACCTGCTGATAAGCGGCAGAAAAATTTACAGCTGATGCGGGAAGTGGAGCTTCTCCCTGGGCAGCACATCCACTGACACACACGTGGGTTTTTCTGTCCTTGGCAAGTTTGAAGTGTGGGGACTATAGAAGAGCAAGTAACAACAGATAGAAGGAAAAGATATCTAAAGTCACTTACCTGCGACTGAACCTGCAGCTCCCCTTGCCTCTGCCGAGTGCCAGCCAAAGTTACATTAGTAGGCTGCTAGTGTGATACCATCAATATTTAAAGGGGAAAGGGGAGGGGGAGGAGGGAGGGAGGGAGGCTTCAGAAGTCATCTTCTTTCCGAAAGAGACCAGAGAGTATCTCCTTTCCTTCTCTAATGACCAATTGCTTCTGAGCCTTGGGACTGAACACTAAGACCTAAAGAAAGCCTTCTCTGGGCCAGAATGTGTGTTACATACCATCAATTTGGCTGTAACTCCTGGCAACCCTATGAATGAGTGATGGCCACAACGTTCTGTCCTCAACAGCCCTACTCAGTTCCTTAGACTCATGCCTATGGCTTCCTTTATGGAGTCAATCCATCCCATATTTGGTCTTCCTCTTTTCCTGCTGCCTTATACTTTTCCGAGCATTATTGTCTTTTCCAAAGAATCCTGCCTTTTCATGATGTGCCCAAAGTAGGAGAGCCTCAGTTTTATCATTTTAGCCTTGAGCAGTAGTTCAGGCTTAATTTGCTCTAGGACCCACTTGTTCATCTTTCTGGCAGTCCAGGGTATCCACAGAGCTTCCTCCAACACCATATTTCAAATGAATCCATTTTTTTTCCTGGCGACCTTCTTCACTATCCTGCTTCTGCGCGCATATATAGTAACCAGGAATACGAGGGTGTGGATAATCTTGGCCTTGGTCTCTAATGACACTTCCTTGCACTTGATGATCTTTCCCAATTCTTTCATTGCTGCTCTTCCGAGTCTCAATCTTCTCTTGATTTCTTGGCTGCAGTCTCCATTTAAATTGATGACTGAACCAAGATAAACAAATCTTTAACAATTTCAATGTCTCCATTAAAGTTATGTAGTTCTTCTGTAGTCATGATTTTTGTCTTCTTGATGTTCGAATACAGTCCTGCTTTGGCACTTTCTTCTTTCACTTTCCTCAGAAGTCCTTTCAAGTCATTGCTGTTTTCTGCCCGTAGGATGGTGCCATCTGCATATCTTAGACTGTTGATATTTCCTTCATCAGTTTTCACTCCTCCATCTAGTTTTCCATATATGTTCCATGAACAAGCTAAACAGATAGGGAGATAAACGCACCGTTATCTGACACCTTTGCCTGTAGGAAACCATTCTGTCTCTACATATTTTTTCCCCACAGTGGCATCTTGTCCACAATGCAGGTTACACATCAGGACAATCAAGTGCCGAGGCACACTCATTGCTTTCAGAGTAGCCCAGAGCTTTTCACGGTTCACATAGTCAAAGGCTTTACTGTAGTCTACGAAACAGAGACTAAACTTCTGAAATTCTTTGGAACACTCCAGTAGCCAATGATTAATCACAACTAGATCTCGTGTGCCCCTCCCTTTTCGAAATACAGCTTGGACAACAGGCATTTCTTGCTCCATATAAGATAAAAGCCTTTGTTTCAGCACCTTGAGCATCACTTTCCTTGCACAGAAAATTAAAGCAATGGTCCTATAGTTACTGCACTCCTCGGCACCGCCTTTCTTGGGAACTGGGATGTATATTGAGTGTTTACAGTCTGTAGACCATTGTCTTGTTTTTCATATTTGTTAACATACTCTTGTTAGGATTTTTGACAGATTCAGTCTCTGTGACTTCAAATAACTATCTAGTTGATGGGCCCTTGGGTTGCCTCCACATCTTGGTTGCTGTGAATAATGCTGCAATGAATATAGGGGTGCATAAATCTCTTTGGGTTGTTGATTTCAAGTTCTTTGGATAAATACCCAGTAGTGGGATAGGCTGGTTCATACGGTATTTCTATTTTTAATTTTTTGAGAAATCTCCATACTGTTTTCCATAGTGGTTGCACCAGTTGCATACCCACCAGCAGTGTATGAGGGTGCTCTTTTCTCCACATCCTGGCCAACATTTGTTAATTTTTGTCTTGTTAATTATAGCCATTCTGACAGGTGTAAGGTGATATCTCATTGTAATTTTGATCTGCATTTCCCCAATAATTAGTGATGTTGAACATCTTTTCATGTGCCTGTTGGCCATTTTTACATTTTCTTTGGAAAAATGTCTGTTTACACACTCTGCCAATGTTTCGATTGGGTTGTTTTTCTGTTGTTGTTGAATTGTATGAGTTCTTTACATATTTTGGAAATTAACCCCTTGTCCCATCAACTCATGAATGGATAAAGAAGATGCAGCATATATATATATGATGAAATACTACTCAGCCATAAAAAAGACAAAATCGTCCCATTTGCGACAATATGGACGGAACTTGAGATTATCATGTTAAGTGAAATAATCCAGAAAGAGAAGGACAAATACTGCATGATTTCACTCATATGTGGAAGATAAACAAACACATTGATAAAGAGAATAGATTATTGGTTACTAGAGGGGAAGGAGCTTGGGGGGTGGGAAAAAGAGGCAAAGGGGCACATATGTATTGTGACAGACAAAAATTAGACCATTGGTGGTGAGCATGATGCAATCTATACTGTACACTTGAAATTATACAATGTTGTAAACCATTATGACCTAATAAAATAGTTGTAAAGAAACCCCCCAAAACTCTATTCATATCCAATCCACCCCGGTGACTTATTTCTTCCCAGTACATTCAGGGCAGCTTTCACTTCACTTTGTAAAATTATGAGTCCTTTCTCATAGGAATCGTCTTCAAAGAAATGTCATCCATTTTTCTCTTCTGTCTGGATCTTCAGTATACTGTTTCCACCTTCCCTTTATTTTCTCCTGATCACATAGTGTGCTTCCCTGTTGGTCATTCAGCATTCCTAATCTAGGTTTAAATTTCCTTTGACCTCTTGACTCTTCTAGAAGAGACCTCTTGCTCTTCTTTTTTGTGGTTCTCTTCTTTGCATTGGCCATTATAGTAGTTCCCTTTATCTGCATGTGACAGTCACCGAAAAACTGAAGTAAGGATTCTAACCCCACTTGTGTCACCTTTTACTTCTGCTTCTTGCTTGTCCTTAACAATTTTTAGTGTTTTTTCTTCATCTATCGTGATTTTTCTTTCCTTTTTGCTTCAGGCATTGTCTTTTCACATTCTTCCTTGATGATATTTTCGGTTTGAGTCCATACTTCTTCAGGTTCTCTGAGCAAGAATTGGAGTGTAAAAGTAAAGAGGAAAAAAATAGGGCGAGAAATAAAGGAAAAAAGTTGAAAAAGAGAATAAAGTGAAGAGAGGGAAGCAGAGGAGAAGAGCATTTGGCAAAAAAGAGAGAAGAGAGTTGATGATGAAAAGGAAAAGCAGAATAGAAAGAAAATTGAACTAACCTGAGCATAATCAAGTACTTGTTCAGTAGTCTTGGAAGATTTTCTCACTCTCCTAAAGAGGGGGAAAAAGCAGATATGAACGGTCATTTTCTCAGTGAACGCCGCTGAGTGGTACCACATCACAGGAGGTTCCCTGACTTGCTTTGTTCAGGGAATAGAATTATAGAAACATTATTTTAGCACTGAAAAGGAATTTAGAAGTCATTTTACTCAATCTCCTATTTAGTGCAAGATTTCTCTACAACTTTTCGGATAAGTAACTCTCCATTCTCTTCGTATATATCTCTTAAAGTAAAAGGGTCACTATCAGAAAAGTTGTTCGTATCCATTTTAGATAAGGCTCAGATTTAGAAAGTTCTTCCTTCTTTTGAACAGAAAACTCTTTCTTTAAAGCTTCCTTCCAATGGTCTTGTTGCTGCAGACACAAAAATAAATAATAGAAAAGAAACAAATGGGAAGGAAGGGAGAGAAGGTGGGAGAGAAAGTGTAGTGGAGCATCACATGATCACAAAAAGAATGTATAAAGAAAAAAATGAGTGAATGGTAAAAAGGCATGGAAATTGTGACTGAAGAAAATGGAAAATTGGAAATAAAAGAAGGATATATGAAGATATCCACCACAGAAGGAAGAGATAGAGAAAAAACAGGGAAGAATGCTTTATCATTTAGTTAATTTTATTTTAATATTTCTATGATGACTTTTATGTCTTCTCCAAAATGGAGCTTTATTGTTCTGGAGAATAATGGTAGCGGCTTAATTATCTTTTTGTGTTATAATTCTGAAAGTGTTATTTTCCTCTAATTTTCCAAATGCAGCCATAATTTCTACAATCCAGCTTTTGATTTAGGAATGAGCAAGCTAAATTTGTGATTCTTCTGTCTAACATGGTCATTACACGGTTGGAGATACAGTAATTGCTTTTTTGTTTTTCAAGTGTTAGTGATTTCTGTACTATAAATAAACTGGATGCTCTCTAGTTGTTCATAAACAACTTCCATCTGGGGTCCAAGATTATAATGGTTTTGGCTTGATATGTATTTATGTATTGCCAGCATCTGAAATCTATTAAAAAGAAGGTTTTATCTATTATTGACTTGTTCCTAGCCACATGTTCCTGAATTTCCAAATAATTTTAAAATGCCCTATTTGTTCATATTTCCTTGGGGCAAGTATATCTTTATGGAAAAAAAAAATCCTTTTTAATATATTCCCTAGGCAGCAAAAGGGAAGTCATAAGCATGTATTATTACTGTGGAGGAAACCTCCTCACATACAAGACAGTAAATTAAAATAATTTTGAAGAAAATGGCTGCATTTAGGAGACTATTGTCCCCTTGTGGGGTTAAAAAACAAAGTTTAGTTTTCCTATCTATTTGTCAGAAATCTTTGAGCTAAAGAAATATTTGAGAGACTAGTACTGCCAGTGTAAAAAACAATGTTCCCCAAATTATGTTATTCAAAATAAATGCTTTGTTATGAAAACCCTCCAAATTTTATATAAAATCCTCTCTAATCAGCTTGAAAAGACTCTTCAACGTGAAAATTACACAGAAAGCTCCATGCGATTGTATCATCTTGATGCTAATTGAATGAGAAAATATCTCCTGTGGTCTTTTACACTCCAACATTTTTCCTCATTAGCTCTTAATTTTATATTTCTTCATGAAAAATAGCAGCATATTGAGAAATTCAGAAAAAATTCTTTCTTTCCAATGTTAGGAGGACATATTTGAAATCAAGGAGGGGAAAAAACATTTTTTTCACCAAAACAAAATAAAAAGCAATGAGATTTTCTTGCTTCAAGAGATATAATTAACTTACATGAATGCTAATGGTAAATGAGCATTGTCATCAGATAAAGAGTTGTTCATATGCTGTGATAATTTTTGAGACAGTGCCTAAGATCTTGTCCGTGTTAGTAGCTGAAATTTTTCAGGTTAAAGAATATCTATACGACTGGAAGCTACCATTTTCAGTAACAGGATCTGAGTAAGTAAAACCCCACCCCAGGATTCAGTCTATTTGCCTCTTTCTACGTTCATATTTCTGATACTCAAATTGGAAGTCTTATTTATGAAATGGATGGTTAATATGGGAACTAGATTAATCCATATCAACATGGATCTACTGGGAACTTTTTCTTTTTCCCATACATTCTTTTCTCTGAGAGTGGAGTTGAGTTATACTGAAGAAGAGACCTCTTTGTCTTAATCTATTTCAATTTTCTATCTATGATGCTTTTTCCAAATTTTACAAAATTCTTTCTGCTCCCTTAGCTTTGTAGCCATTATCTGCTTACCCTCTGGCCTTGCCCAGCCACTCATCCTCTCTGGCTTTTCTTGTTTTCAAGGGAGACCTTGCTAGGATTACACATTGGGCTAGGGTCTTCAAGGTCCTCTCTAGACCTCTGGCCGTGTTGTATCTTGAAGTCTGATTTATATCCATAATTACTAATTCATGCTTTAAAAATCTAGAAATTGCAAGTAACAATCTGTAAAAATTTTCCAGGGTGGAGTGATGAATTTGGAAAAAAGAGAAAGATAAAGGGTGACTAAATATTCTCGGTAAGGAGATTGGGTTCGTCTATAATCACAGTGATGTCATTTTTCTAAACACTATAGAATGGTTATTGTTATTAAAGCCTGCCATGATGTTTATATTTTCTTAGAATAATAAATCTTTAAAAAGGAAAACAATATTGTAACATCAGGAATAACTTCTTTTTTCTAATGAGAAATAATCTAACAAAAGGAAAAACAATTTTGTTTTCAATAGAAGTGCTCTAGGGTTGCTATCTTCTTTGTTGGAGGCAATAGATAGGCTAGGCTGCAAAGCATTTATAGAAAAAAAATTATTCATCTCATCTTATATACTTAGTACTTTTCTAGGAGCAGGTGAAATAATACTGAATAGGATGTAGTCCTGGCCATTTAGTTGGTTGGTATTAGTAGAAAGGTTTAGACACTGTTCAAATATTAAGGAAGATACTAGGCATAAGATAGTCAATGGACGGTAAATGAAAGAGAGTGTGGACTGCTTTGGGTACCTCCATACCCATCAAAGAGAATGTACAATTCTGAAGTCATTGGAACCAGAATCTGGAGAAAAGGTTAACCAGAGAAGGCAGTGAGTATCACTGTTGTCTCTAGCATTCCCTTGCACTGCTTTGTGTGAATTGGAAATCTAGGAATGTTTCTATGTTCTTAAGCCTTGAGAAGGCCTGTCTGGCAGACAAGCAGGAGCTTCAGATGTCATCCTGTCTAAATGAAATGGGACAGACAGCAACAAAAAAAGGATCTTAGAGTTTATATAATGGCTATATTTAAAAAAATGTTAGAAGGAAAATGATTTTCTTAAGCCTTCGGCAGCAGTAAAGTACCTCCACCTACTAGATTTGGGGTCTTTTGCCAACGTTGTGACATTGCAAAACCTGAGTTGCAAAACTTGCTGCCCACTCAGGTGTGACCTTAGGAAAAGGCATGAAATTTCATGTTGGATATGAGAGATTTCAGAAAGAAGCTTGAACCAAAAAGCCTGCTGTGGCAGCACTAGAAATTCATATGCTTTTTTTAAAGTTACTCTTTCACTCATTTCACCATTAGTTCCACAAGCATTCATTGATATGCTATTGAGAGCCAGGCACTGTAGTTGACATTAGGAATAAAAAATCTCAGGGACTGAGGAGTGAAGTGGAGAATTGGAAAGATTTGATAGAGGTGATGATTAGGTTGAGTCTTGAAAAGTTCTTGGGAAAGACAACATATATATTTCTACATTGCTTTTGCAGGAGTGAAATTATCACATGGCCTGTGGCTAGTGGCTGGAGATTCTGGAGCAGCTAGACCACATTTGGAATTTGGGCCCGGAGGTGGGAGGGAATAGACACCAAAATTGGGGCAAAAGCTCTGAAGCAGAAAGTGTGGGTGCTGCTAACTTCTTCAGCAACAGTCTTTTTTGAGCAATAGCCATTTCTGATAGTGAAGTGCTCAGGAACTTAAAACTTGTCAGATTTTTCCAAGCAAAGTCCTGCTTTATCAAATGGCTGGTCTTTTACTCTCCACTCCTAACTGCTGTTGTGTGATCCTTAATAGCTCTGACATGAACAGAGCCTCAACCACTGGTTCAGTTGAAACCTGAAATGTCCTCTGATTCTGGGTGCATTCCAACCAGCCAGGAGCCTGTCCCAGGAAATAGCACTTGAGGAGGGCTTTGCCCATATACTGCCCATCAGTTAGCCAGTGGGTGCACACAATGGGGAAGAAGGCCCTCTCGGTGCTCATGATAAGTCAAAGGTCCCTGAAGGGGAGCTTGTGAAGTTGTGTCTCTTTATTCCAATCCCAATGATGGAATAATAGGGTTGCCTCCAGCAAAGAAGCAAATGATATTTTAGAAACAACTGGATGAACACCAAGTGTATAATATCTGGTTATAAAGCTAATTTCTAAATGCATTTGATATGAAAGCTATGGTTAAATATTTACGGTCATCAGGAAATGTCCATGCTGTATTACTAAATAAATAGAACAGCCTACAAAGTAATATGTAAACAATATTTTGGGGGAAATTGTACATATAATTTGAATGTGTAAATATATTAAATATATATGATACTGAAAGGACTCATCAAAATTTTTAAAGTGATAATCTTTTGGTAATAAGAATAAAAGGTATTTTTCCTTTGTGATTTCCTGTGTTTTCAAGTACTTTTTTGTTGTTGCATTGAGGATTTTATATCAAAATGTTATAATATGATAGAATTAAACAATTCAAGATTAAAATCATGCACAGGAGAAGCTTATATCTGCATTTTGGAAATGGTTACAGAAGAGTGGTCACCTGACACCTTTACAGTCATAATTTCATTTGGAATTGGAATACTTTTATTATTAAAAAATAAAATGTATCTGGAAACATGTTTGCCTTCCTCAAATGAGAAGGAAAGTATCTCCAAAATCTGTTTTAGGCAAGATAAAGGAATAGCCTGTTCAGTCTGGTGTCCTTTGCTAATAGGTATTGTAATAAAACAAAAAATATGAATATGCATTATCTTCTGGTTTTCTCTTTCTCAAATGTGCCATCAAACACATTTTGTAGACCTCTCTGGCTTTTCTTATTTCAGAACACCAGATGGACATAGAAGCACACAGTGTGCTATGAAACATTTACTCCTCCTACTCAAGATTTGTTCCGACAGATTCTACTCCATAATTTCCCTTAAACTGCCTCAAAGCCAATGCCATTATGGAATTAACCCATTGCCAGCAAATATAATGGTTAGTAACTTTTATTACAATGGAAACTAAGCTGAATCAGGATTCTAAGAATGCTAATTTGGGTCAGTTTGGACCCTTCCTATATCTTCTGCTATTGAGAACTCAATGAAATAAATTGTCATCATTTTGCAAAACTTTATTTTGACATGAAAATAGGGAGAGGCTAATGGAATTCTTGCTGCACACACACTTGTTGAATATTGTTAGTGTATGCTATCGGTATAAATGCTCACACTGCACCATAGATTTTATCTGAAGTTGCATTTTTCTGCAACTCTCTTACCTGTTGCTAAAATTATACTCTGCTTGTATGATACCTTCTCTTATATTTTTAATGTAAAATTATAAATGAAAGAGTAAGAAATTACTTTTTATTTCATTCATTTGCAAGGATGCATTGTTCTCTGAAACTAGGTTTGAAAGGAATCTAGTGTATATCATCTTTTCCGGGGGAAATGTATAATTTTAACCTCAGTGTTAATTCTCGGCTGTGGTTCATGGAAAATACTTTAAGCATCTTTCCCTTCGATATTAAAAACAACAGCAACAAATGCAGGTAATAATTTAAAGAGTGGAGCCATTATTATGTTTCTACTGTCGACACTGCCTAAGTGAATGCTGATGCTTTTTATGAAGCATATTGTAAACATTTTTGCACACCTGGAATTATCGTCTTTATGTTTTCACACAACTTGTAATCCATGGGGCCTTTATATGCAGTGTGAGTTGATCTGTGACATATCCGGAGAACAGCTTCCCCACAAGCCAATCTCTGCAAAGCCCTTACTGACTCATCCCGTGGGTATTCCCTTGGGGAAGAGGAGTTTTGTAGCAGCCTCTGGCTGGCATTCTCAGAAGCCCTAGCCCAGTGATAGAAATAATAGAAAAAAAAGTATCCAATCTAACTTTTCTGCAAAATATTTCTGGCAACCTGCAGAACACAGAGCAGCACCATTAGTGCTTCCAGAATGTTTGCAGGCAGAGCTGGTATTGTTGGGCAGCCATCCAGGGAAGGACAACTGTGTTACAGCAGCTGGGCAAACCAATGCAAGGCATGCATTGGCATAAAAGGCCAATGATGGAGTCCCCTGAGTGTAGATAACAGAATGACTTAAGCTCTATCACAAGCCACTTCTGAGATGGGAGTCTCAAGAAAAACTGTGATGTCAGTGAAATTTAGCACGGATAATCTTTTCAGAACTTCAGCCTGAGGTACTCAAAACTTAGGAAGATCAAGTTACTCCCTAGATTAAGATTTAACCATTATTTATTGACTGTGTTATACTTTTATACATATATTATACCCATCCTATGGGTCTTCAGACTGTTCTGACCTTGCAATTCTCAAGTCTTTGATCAATGATAACTAATAGAATAAACCAATCTATGATGAAAGAAGGATGCTTTCTTGTTTTAAAGATACTACACAAGTGCTTTTAGGGGGTAGTTGTTTTACCACTTTGGCCAAAAGGAAAAATTTTAATGAAAAGATCTCTAAATAAGCAAGAATTAGAGAATAGATCTACAGAGGAATATTGTTAAAAGGGAGCTTTTTTCAGAGGGTCTGTCTTAAATAATCCACAAATTGTGGCACCTAATTTACTGTGTTATACATATATTGTGTTGAACAATTTATTGTGTTTTATATATAAGTTATATATATATATATCATTATACGTACAGTGTAATATATTGTGTTATATATAGGCTATATAAATATGTTTTATGTATATGTTACACTCATATGTATATTATGTTATAGGTATATTGTATAGCATAACAAACGATCTTATTTGTGGGTTATTATTTGAGTCACACCCTTTGAAAGATGCTCATTTTACACAATAACTCTCTATGGATCTGTTCTCTACTTCATGTATACATACAGACACACACACACATGCTCACAGCATTGCCATGTAACCCTTTGATTTTGCTGTATATTAAGGTTGAGTCTCTTTCTGTGAGTTGTGACTTTTCACAGTAGGAAGGGACTCCTGGAGAAAATGCAATTAAACTCTCTTATTTTCAGATGCAGAAAGTAAGAACTGGAAAGGTTAATGATTTGCTACAGCACACAACCAGTTAATGGCAAAGTCTGGTCTAGAAATCATGAAGCTTGACTCCCAGACAGGGAGCTAGTAGGTAAGTTCTGCCCTGCCTGTAAGTTAAACACTCCTAGATCACCGAAGTACCATTTCGTCGACTATTACTTTCAGTCATTAAGGCTCTTTATTCCTTAGCATCTGAGAAACAGTTTCAGGAGTGATGTCCTAATAGGTCTTGAGAGTCAGTGGAGCTTCCCAAATGCCCCTTTTGGTCCTCAAGGGAAGGTTACCAGCAAGGATAATCTAGTTCATTGTGTTCAAAGTAGCACAAAAGACCATATATTTTGAAAATGGGAATATCATTCTATAAACGAATGCTTCTGAAAGAAATCTTAAAACACAAACAGATGGTTTTGTGTATTTTGGAAACACAAAGGGTGATAGCTTGTTTTCTTTGTGGAATTATTAAAAAGCAATCCAACACTCCTATCCTTTCTTTTCTTCTCTAAGAGGGTATCTAAAGTTGTTAACGAGGAGCCTGCCGCAGAAATTAAAATGTTTCTAGATTTCAGCAAAGTTTTGGATGATCTTTTGTGATATTATGAAGGAGAAGAATAAAAACAGTGGAATAGTAGAGTTACATAGATACATAGTTGATTAAATAATGATACCCATAGTTGATTAAATAATGATACCCAAGGAAATGGATTTATATCCATAAGAAAGTCACATCCAGAAAGGCTCTCTTCTTGACCTTGGCTTGAAAATATAAGGATGATTTTTATCAGACACTATGATTATTTTTTTCACTCTTGTTTCAAAAGGAAATTTGACATAGCTTATAATGATATTTATACAAAAATATGAAAACGTTAATTAGAACAAGTAAAGAGAATTGACACAAAGTGAGAAAATTTAAGCCAAGAATGGGTTAGTACTCCAAACACAAGCCATAAGTGCCAGTCATCTTCCACAGAGCAGTGGAAATTCCACTTGCTCTCTTAGGATCTCAGGATTAAGAGAGAGAATTTTAGAGTCAGGTAGATAGGTTTAGTTTCTTCATCTATAAAAAAAGGGATAATAACAGTAGCTACCTCAGAGGATGAGATGAAGATTAAATGAGATAATGTTTTTAATAGGTACAGGGTATAGAGTTCAATGAATATTTATTGAAATCAACTCATTTATAACATTTATCAAATTTTATTTGTTTTAACTTTGAGTCTTTCATGCCTATTTTAGGACTTGATACATAGACAGTGCTCCATAAATATGGAAGAAGGAAGGAAGGCACTGAAAGGAAGAAATCTGCAGATTTCATAATGGCTTCAGGTACAGCCAATTTAGAAGATGATAGATCAATATCCATAAACTTTTAAATACATTGTAAATGTGGGATTAACTGCCAAAACCAAAATAGAATCAGGAAACTTGTAAATTCCTGTTTTTATAAATTAAAAAATCAATTGCAAAAGTGTAGGGTTTGAGTAATCTAGCTTGAGAGCAATTCATATAAAAAATTGGAGGGTTTAGATAGACATCAAGCCAATAGAAGCTAATAGAGCTAAACTGCTAAAACTGTGCTGTATTGTTATTAATTCTGACAGCACCTATTGAGATATGTATATTAGGTCATTCAATTCTTATGACTTCACGGAGATATTGACAGTCTGTACATAGGAAAGAGTGGCTTAGAAAGGATAATTTGTTTTTTAAGAATACATAGCTAATATGTGGCTGAGCTGTCTTCCAAATTCTGAATCTAACACCCACTGATTTAACCATGTACTGTACTTACTTTAATGTGTGATATGATATTCAGACCCAGGTGAGAAATGCTTATTGCATGTTGTAGTGGAAGGTGCCCATTGGAAGAAATACTGACACACCGAATGAGTGCAGAGAAAGGGTTACATCATCTGAGAACACTTGACGGGACAAAGAAATTGAGCACTTAGAAGGGAAAATTTTAAATTGAACTACTCTAGCTGCCATCAAATATCAAAGGTCTATCAATTTGGAAGGACATTCAGATGGCTGGTCCACTTAATGATGCAGAGAAGTCCTGTTCGATACAAGGGGGATATTTTTAAAAATTAGACATGTCCAACAATGGACGAAATTTCTTCATAAAGTAATATATTTCTTATTACTAGAAGTATTCCTCTCTTATGGACTTCAATTTTATGTAGCCATATAAAAAACTATTTTCTGACCAGAAAACGTTGCTTGTTTTACAGTATTGAGGTTTTCCGTCTTGCTGCCAGCTTTTACATGCCTTGTCCTCCCACACGTTACTTTATGGAAAATATTTGAAAGCCAGCCTCGCCACAACTGCTTTGACTCTTGTAATTACCAAGGACAAAACTCCAAGTTTCTCATTTATTCACAGCTTCTGGTCTTCTAATTTCCTGTTTCTGACAGCTTTTGATGAACAGTTAAGACTTACCTTCTCTGATTTATGTTCTTGGTTCCCCAGCTCACCCTGGCCTCAACTCGGGATATGTATTTAATTTCAGCAAATCTCTTGCCTGTAGGTAAAAAGCAAGTAGTTTGCTTGGGTACTTACTCCCCTGCCCACTCCACCAGATTCCCAGAAGCAGACTAGGCTCCCATGAACTTATTGTCCAGGGCCCCTGGCAATTCCTGGAGTTGACACTGAACCTAGGATTTGAGGGTCAAACAATTGTCAACTCACAGGAGTCACAGATGGATAAATCTTTCTGGTGGCAAGTTAAATGAAGAGGACAGCAAAAAGCTATTTATCCAAACAGAACTGAAGTAGAAAGTGAACCAAATGACTCATGTCATATTGAAATGACCTTTATTATTTAAAGGTCATGTTCTCATCTCTGCTTCTGCTCTGGCAAATAGTTTGAGTTGCCATTGGGCAACCTGACTACGCTGTCTCCTTCAGAGGAGTAAATGGTCCACTCAAATCCCACGAATTTACCCTGTGAATCAACGAGACCATGTTTCAGTCAGACAATACAAGTGAGCAGCCACAACTGATTGTTTCCTAACATCTATTGTCCATTGTTATTACCAGGAAATACATATGCAATCACTTCTTTCAATTACTGACCAAATGGAAGGTTTAGTCTCTAAGCCCCAAGGATCACACAGCAGAAGGCACTGAGCTTGGTGCCTTCTTAGTTTCTGATTCAATTCTAAGCATATCTGGGAGTAGATCTTTCAGAACACCATGCCCTCCAATCTGTGGGATTTGGAATTCACCTAAATACTAAAGCTGGTTTGGTTCTACCTGAGGTGTCTATTAGCTGACCTTGCCCTAGTCAACTAGACTCTCTGGAGTCTTTCTTCAAATGCGTAATAGATGTAATAATATCTGACTACCTCACAGGCCTGTAGAGTTAACTTAACGATATGAGAGCAAGTAAAGATAATTTGAACAAATGTAAAGAACAAAACGCAGGGCATTATATCTTTTGGGATGTTCTCCCACATCTTCAAGTCAAACACAATCCATTTTTCTCTAAATAGGTGCTCTTCCCAGTGTCCTCATTTTAGGCCTAAAGGCTGAGAGAAGGAAAGCCTAAACATTACCACGCATCCTTCCAAGTTTGCAAGTTTTCCTGTCTTTAATTCCCTCTCTGCTTTACACCCAGTCACAAATTCTACTGATTACTTACTTTAGTTCACATTTTAGTTCTCCTCTTGATCACCTTCTCTCATTTCTGGGCATTGTACCTGGATGTCTGGCTTTCAGGCTTTCTCTTTTCCATCACGATGGTCACAGGGCTTCCACAGAAATCTACCTAAAACAGCACATTTTTCTTGCCATTCCGGCACAAGTATCTCTTGTCCTGACCTCCTGATCATTTTTAGATGAAGGTCACATTCTTCAGATAAACAAGAAGCCTTGTGTGGATGCAGCCTTTGAGTCTATTTCCCCTTCTCCCTATCTACTATTTCATGAGCTCCAAAATATTTACCAAATACCAATCATGGGTAAATTGTATTCTGGCCAATATGTACTACCAGTACCCACACATGAATGCATGCTCCTGCCCCTATTACTTTCCTTCTTGTCTGTTGCCTTTCCAAAATAAACCTCTCCACCAACCTATTCTCTTCTGAGTACTATTGAGCCCAGCTCAATTCCTATTGCCTTCTTAAGTCTTCATAAGGCTGTAACTCCAAGTGGACTTTATATACATCCTTGTAAAATTTACATTTATACTTTAGACTAATCCATCATACACTTACTTGTAATCTTCTGTTTGTTAATTGATCTCCACTATGCTATAAGAAAAGCATAGACTTTGAGATCAGTCAGATCTTGGTTAGAATTAGAACTCTCACTTTAACTTGCTATGGAGCCAGTCATGGTCAAAGTTCAACTTCTCTGAGTTTCCCTTTCTTTATGTGTAAAAAGGGAACATTATCCTTACCTTATTGCTTTTGAGAAAATACAAAGATAGTGTATACAGAATTCTTGGCCCATGAGATATGTTTAATAAATATTAGTTAACTCTCCCTTCTTTCCTTCATCTCTCTTGATCCAATATTTCACAAACATCTTTTGAATCACCAAATGAATTGTTAAATATGTGAGTATACGTGCAGTGCCTTCTGCTTTTACTATATAAGCTTTGTGCTGGGTACTCATGAGCATAACAGATATAGTTAGTAAAGTAAATGGTAACAGTGATAATAAAAATTATGATAATAACAATAATAACAAGAGTTGTTTCTGATACCTTTAGCTGCATAACAAACACTCCAAAACATAGAGACTGAAAAAAACCACAATTGATTCCAGAATAGCAGCGGTGGGAGAGAGGGTCTCCTGACCCCCTCCCAGCGAAAAAACCATAACTTGGAAAAATTATATTTTAAAAATCATTTAAAATCTCTGGAAATTATCCATAAGGCATACAGCAAATGGAAAAACATTCATTTAAGAAAATCTACTAAATCTCTGTAGGAACAGCATGAAATCTGTAGCATTTGAACCATAACAGTCTCCTTTCAGCTTCCAAGCTCAGCTTGATGGACACTCCACTCCAGGTGGACAAAGCCAAGAACAAAGAGCTCTCTCTGTCTCCAGCTCCCAGTCCAGGGCTACAGTATCTCATGCCCTCTCCCGTCTCTGTGTTGCACAGACAAGATGGTGGGCCAAGAACAGGCATTTGATTCCTTTTGTTGACCGGATTCCACTGAGATTCTGCAAAGTCCAAAAAAATAAAAAATAAATCCATATCAGTGCTGAAAAGAAAGAGTGCTAAGAATCAGTAATAATTTTTCTAATGTTAGGAAATCTTAAAGCAAATATGATTGCATTGAGAGATAAAATAGAATGGAGAAAACTGCAATGGCAGCCATGTCCAGGAGAGAGCTGAAGCACAGGTAAGAGTCATTATTCCTACCAGAATCCCAGAACCACAGATCAAGGGGCGCTGGCACAGAAAGAAAGAATGGGCTAGTGTAGGTAGCTCTTCCATCAAAGTAGTCATGAAGACTTGCCATAAATTGGCTAGACCAGTTGCAGTTAAACCAGCCTCTCTCCTGTAGATAAAGAGCAGAGGGTTATACATTTGCCCCCAAGTAGAGGCCCAAGAACTGAGATGACCCTTTAGATAAGAAGTGGAGAGAAAGAACAAAGATTTAAAAATGAAATATTTGATATTTGTATATATAGACCCAAACAACAGAGTCCCTTATCACCAAGGAAGAAGCATTTGAAAAAAATCTGGAAACAAAAGAGAACGATAGAGATTAACAAGCAGAAAATTGACCTTGGAGGTAACACTATGTAAGAACCAGAATAATACATAATATATATTAGCATCTTCAGAGAAACATTGCATTCACAAATTAAAAGAAGCGCTGATAGGAAATGAGCAACTTGAGGGAAAAAAAGACTTAGAAATTAAAAATCTTATTGCTGAAATTTAAAATTTATAATTTAGCACGAGAAGTGCTAAATTATAAAAAGGACGTGACCAATAACTAAATTAGAACTTTGAACAAGACAGTTAAGGAAATCTCAGTGAATATTGAGCCAACACTAAAATAGGAAACACGTGGGGGATAAAAAGATTCAGATCACCTTCTAATTAATAGGAACCATATAAAGGAAACAGAGACAAGAGAAGGCAGGACATAAACAAGAAAATTGTGGAAGAAAAACTACCCAGATTTGAAAATTTGTCTTTTCAGATGGAAAGAGCTGGGCAAATGAAAAAAAAGATTCATACCTGAACGTAAAATTGAAAACCACAAGCAAAACATTACCTACTGTCTTAGTCAGCTCAGACGGCCAAAACAAAGTGCCACAGACAGACTGGCTTAGACAGCAGACATTTAAATCCTCATGGTTCTGGAGGCTCTAAATCCAAGATTAAGTTGCCATCAGGATTGTTTTGTGGTGAAGTCTCTCTTTCTGGCTTATAGACAGACCTTTTTCTTTGTCCTTAAATGGCCTTTCCTCTGTGTGCATGCAGAGGAAAGATCTTGGTGTCTGTCTCTCTTTTTATAAGGAAATCAGTCCTACGGGATTCGGGCCCCACCCTTATGACCTAATTTGCCCTTAGTTATTGCCCTGAAGGCTCTATCTCTTAGTATAGTCACATTGGAGGTTAGAGCTTCAACATATGAATTTTGGGGGGGGACAGAGTTCAGTCCATAACACCTACAAAGGAAGCAGAATTGCCGTTGGTCATCAGCAACACTGCACAGAGTAGTGTTTCCAAAGATCCAAAGAAAGCAGCATTTCTGAAGGAAAATTATTTTAAAATTAGAATTTAAAATTTAATCCAACTATAAATCAAATGTGAAAAACAAAAGGCCTTTTAAAGACTCTAGCCAGAAAGTTTATCTCTTAAGCACTCTTCTTGGGGAAAAAAATGACTAAAGATGTACTCCAGCAAAATTAGGACTATATTTAAGAAAAAGCAGGACGTGTAATACAAGAAACAGTATAGCCTAGGAATGTGAGGAAAAGAAACCCTGGAAACAGTTCTAAAGCTAGCCTAGAAATCAGTTTAAATTGTAACAAAAAGTCAGAAAGTCCTCAGAAGAACGACTTAACAAAGAAAGTAGAATCAAATACGTAAATTGTAGGTTCAATTAAGAATCTGAAATTTCTTAAGGATAAGACACATATTTTTTGTTGCATGTATTAAATAAATCCTGTCAAGTAGTAAAATATGAAATAAGAAATACAGAGGAAAATAACAGCTGTTTAAGTAACCATTGTTGAAAAAAAATGAAGTTTTTGAACAAAATTTTAAATAAGTAATAGGGAATAGAAAAAATAATCCATTTGAGATTGGTATTTGGAACATTTTCCTTTGATTAGCAAAGGTAAAATGGTATAAGATAAAATTTCTTCTTTATGAACACAATCTCGTTGGTTCTTCAATGAATAATTATCTATTAATTATTTATAATTAATTACTTATAATATTAAACTGTATGTTTTTTGCTTTTCAATTTTTTTAGATCAACTTATAGACAAAGCACTGAGGTTTCAGGTTGTAAAGACAAAATAAAATGTAAATATTATAAACATTGACAATACAAAAGCAATAATAATAGAACTGACAGAACTTGGAAAAAGAAGAGAGTTCCAGAAGGTAGAGAATGAAATCAGAATTACATGGAAATTTTATACTGTCCAAAGTTGATAGTTCGAGAAATAGAGGTTTAAGTGTATCATTTATCTTATAAATGTAACCACTAGATGGACTGGAAATGTATGTACAACTAATAAAATGAGAATAGAACAAGAGTCAGTAATATAGAAAGCTGATGAATTGAGAAACAGATGTGTAGGTTGTCAGTGGTCCCCAGAAGGATTAAAACAAGAACCCTTAACACAGCTGACTCTAAGTAGTGGAACTTGGTATGGGATGGAGAGTTGCTGCTTTTCATTCTAAATGCTTTTGAGCTTTTTGTCTTTGAGGGTGTTAATTAGTTATATCCTATTCCCCACTCAGTTTTGAATCAACTGAGAAATAACTTAAGGTCAAAATATTATCTTCATTGTTGATGAAATTGGAATCAGAGAACATAGATGTGAGGCCGTATTAGACTTCCAATTTCTCCATTCTTCCCTATCTTCCCTCCCACACAGTCAGTCACAGACAGAGAATCTGGGTAACTTCAGGGATACAGTTATCCCTGTTGAGTTTACCAGAAGATCTGAAAAGGACAGAGAGAAGAGAGAGAATAAATGCATAGTTAGTGTTTTTCTCCTCATTTCATCAGAGATGTCAGTATTTTTCTCACCCAGAGGAGTAGGGACTGGAGAAATGTGTCAGAACTGGAACTATTTCTTGGAGAAGTAGCTTTGCATCTACAGAAATAAAAATGAATGTGCTCTAGTTATCTATATCTATCATCTATCTATCTATCTATCTACCTATCTAGTCTATATCTATCCATCTGCCTTATTTATCCATCTAGTCTTACTTTTTTCTTCTTATTTTTTGGGCTTAATTCCCAACCCTGTTGACAAAAGGAGTGTCTGTAGCCTTCTGAGGAAAGAGAAATTTATTGGGGAAGATTGATTTCCACCTGCATAAGCCCATGCCCTAAATGAAAAAATTCTGTGTCTCGAGAAAACTGAATGTATTTCAGAAAATACTAATTAGGCAAAAACTAATAAAATTAGCTTCAAAGTCATGCTACAATTATACTGAAAATTCACTCACTGCTTTATTCCCCACATAAAATTTTGCTCCGCCGTGTTTTCCAACAGAGAGAGGCGATTTCTCAATCATCCTTATCATTGATTCCATATCTATAGCTTTAAGGTGAAGCCTCCCCATAATTGCCTGTATCCGGCTCCTTCTGAAAGTCATTCGCTCTCTGAGATGTTGTGTCTTTTCTCTTAGGTTAGGCCATACTTGGATCTAGCCATCCTTCCTGATTTATTAATGATGACAATCTGCCCGTTTTGGAAGTCTCACCTATGAGAAGTATTTGATTTGAGTCCGGCGTCTTTTCTCTTTCATTACTTTGTAACCTGGTCACTCCCAAACTCCTAACCTGGTCACTGAAATCTTAACTTTTAGGAAGGAAAGTAGCTTTATTTTTCTTTCATTCTCTCTCTTCTGTTCTTGCTCTAATTTCAAAATTTGCTTAGTTTCTTCTCCAAAGCAATAAAGTTTCCCCTGGAAAATCTAAGCAAACTTGATTCCTAGAGACACTGTCCAAACTACAGTTTACATTCCTTCTCAGGTTATCAGTGATTATGATATTTGCATTGACTTAATTCTGTTCCTGAGTCCGAAAGATGATGTCTCTCTAGTCGCCTTTTTCATTTTCTAAATCGGAGTATAACTGACAAGTTATATCCTATTAGTTTCAAGTGTACATCATAGTGAATTGATATTTATAAACATTACAAAATGGTCACCATGATAAGTCTAGTCACTGTCACCATGCAAAGTTATTATGATATTATTGACTATATCCCCTATGCTGTACATTATATACCCATGACTTGCTTATTTTATACCTGGAAGTTTGTACCTTTTAATCCCAGTCACATATTTTGCCCATTCCCCACCCCTCCCTCCACTGGTAACCACCAGTTTGTTTCCTGTGTCTGTGAGCTTGTTTCTGTTTTGTTTTTTAGATTCCACATGTAAGTGAATTCACATGATATTTGTCTTTCTGTGTCTGATTTATCACTTAGCATAATAGCCTCTAGGTCCATCCATGTTGTTGCAAATGGCAAGATTTTATTTTTTATGGATGAGTAATATTCCATTGTATGTGTGTGTGTGTGTGTGTGTGTGTGTGTCTGTGTGTGTGTGTGTGTGTGTGTGTGTGTGTGTGTGTGACATCTTCTTTATCCAAAAATCCATGAGTGGAGACTTAGTTTTTTTCCATAGCTTGGCTATTGTAAATAATGCTACAATAAACATAAAGGTGAGTATATCTCTTTGATTTAGTGCTTTTGTTTTCTTCAGAGAAATATCCAGAAGTGAAATTGCTGGATCGTATGGTAGTTTTATTTTTAACTTTTTGAGGAAACTTCATACTGTTTTCCACAGTGGCTGCACCAGTTTACATTTCCACCAACAGGGCATGAGGGTTCCCATTTTTCCACATTCTCACCAACACTGGTTATTTGTTGTTTTTTTAATGATAGCCATTCTGACAGGTATGGGGTCAGATATTTCACTGTGGTTTTGATTTGCATTTCCCTGATGTTTAGTGATATTGAGCATCTTTCCATGTGCCTGTTGGCCATCTGTATGTTTTCTTTGGAAAAACGTCTATTCAGTTCCTCTGTCCACTTTTTAATTGGGTTGTTTGTTTTTCTGATATTAAATTGTATAAGTTCTTTATATATTTTAGATAGTAACTCTAGTCCCCTTTTTCTGATGTTGGTAAATCCCTTTGTGGTGGAACCCAGGTACTACAGACTGTGTGTCTCCCCAAAATTTATATGTTGAAGCCCTAACCCTCAGTGTGACTGTATTTGGAGTAAGGAAATAATTAAGGTTAAATGAGATCACCAAGGTGGGGCCCTGATCCTATAGGATTAGTATCCTTATAAGAAGAAACACTAGAAAGTTCTTTCTCCTCTATGCTATATGAGGACACAGAAAGAAGGAGGCCTGTCTGCAAACCAGGAGGAGAGCTCTCACCAGAATCAAATCTACTGGACCTCGATCTTGGACTTCTAACCTCTAGAACTGTGAGGACAATAAATTTCTGCTGTTGGAGTCAGCCTGTCTATGGTATTTTGTTATAGTTGCCCCAGCTGATTAAAACACTAAACTCTGGGTCCCTGATATACAAAACATAAATAGAGCATATGAAATTAAAAACCCAGAGTCAGTGCGAGCCCACTTGTAATGAATTTAAGAACCTCAGAGCAAGACCTGAAGAAGTTAGCCCTTGCACAATCTCTTCTTGACCCTGGATAAAGTTCAAAACAAGATAAAATAGGACAGAATTTGGACTCGCAACCCAAGCCACAACTACCTATACCTGGCCTTCCACATTTAAATTAGAATCTCATGCACTGGAGCTGTAAGGACTATGTGAAGCTTCTCTGCCTTTACAGTATAAAGTTTTGGCGAAGTTCTTGATACGAATCAGAATAAAGAGAGCAAAACTGATTCCATCCACCAGTGCCAAAAAGATAAACAAAAAAATCCTGCATAACAATATGATTCATTTCCTGATATTCTAACCCCTATCTCAGTTGGACTTGCAGTAGGAGTTGTAGCCTGCTGTGCCCATTGGGTCATTTTTGTTGCAGCAACATAAATGGGCTGTACTTATAAGATCCACAGGAACTTGGCTTGTTAAAAATAGCCATTGGCTCACCAACCTGGTCACCACAGTGGCGTCAGGAGGCTGGATATCTTCATGTGGTATTTGTTCACCAAATCTTGTGGCCACGTCAAACTTTCCAAGAACGATGTGTTGGGTTTTCAATGTATTAAATAATCAAACAGTTCTTTATTCCTAGGAGTTAATTCTAAAGAAATAATCTATAATATAACAAATAAATATAATATAATACATCTATAATATATTATAAATCTATAATATATTATAAATCTATAATATAATAAATAAATATATAATATAATAAACAGATTTTTTTATGAGAAAAAACTGATAACTCAAATGTCCAACAACATATAAAAGAGTGTATATACACCAATATGTTAATAATTATCACAGTATATTGAATTTTTTGTGTGTTTTCCTGGATTTGCCAAATTTTATGTATTGAGTGCTTGTTAATTTAACATGTGTTGTTTGAATAAGAATCTATGATGTCTAGAAAAGGAATCATTAACATTTTTGGTGCATTTTCTTCATCACATGTCTCCTGTTGCCAAAAGTGAGTTCAAACACTCTGCCTCCAGTGGTTCTGACAAACAGCTTGAAAAGCTCTTTACTTGGCTTTTGAAAAACAATGGACTGTGTGTGTCTGGCCAGATGTATGGTTACGATTTCAATGTCATCTTCTCTTAAAAGAATGGCTACTTAATCTAGATGAAAGGCCATTCAGAAGCATGCCCCTAAATAAGTGGACACACTGTTTTGAAGCTGTTTTGGCAATTGATGTTAAATTATATTCCGTTGTATGTTTTAGACTCAGAAATATGTGAAAAAAGGAATACACAGACAAAAAAGGGAATGGAAGCTTAACAAAATTCCTAATTTTCAAAGTTTATTGAATCACCTATCTAAGAATTATTTATTTAAGACTGAGGAAGCAAAGATAACTAATATTCTGTCCATGTCTCCAAGTAATCCACCATCTAATGTGAAGTACCAATATGCATACCAACAATTGTACAGCAATGAAATAGGTGCTAGAAGAGAGTATGAAAACAGACACAAAGTACCATGGGGGGAGAAATGAGAGAGTGACAACTGTAAATGTAGGAAAAATTGCCTATGGCTTTTTCTTTCTTGATTTGAGTCATTAGATAATGCAGTAGCAGGGAGCAGCCTTGCTGCATGATTCTCATCAGAATATCGAATACGCTGTGAATAGCATCCCCTGCGGTTATGCAACATGGCAGCCCTAGAGAAAGAAACTATCACAGCCTTCAGAAGCTGACAAAGATCTCCAAATGGTGGCAGTTAGTAATGCTTTTGGTTGCAAAAGATTAAGTTTATGACTTACGAAATAAAGACATTATCTCAAATTACAAAACAAAACTGAAGGTAGAGATTCTCTATTTCTTCTTGACAATCTATCATCAGAGCTCTGATTCTTTTTTTTTTTTTTCCGCTGAGGAAGACTTACCCTGAGCTAACGTCTGTTGCCAATCTTCCTCTTTTTGCTTGAGAAAGATTTGCCCTGGGCTAAGATTCCGTGCCAATCTTCCATTATTTTATATCTGGGTTGCCACCACAGCATGGCTGGAACTGAACCAGAGCTGTTGAAGCAGAGTGTACCAAACTTAACCACTAGGCCATGGGGCCAGCCCCTGATTCTTTTTTTTGTGTATGGATGATCTGCTTCTTCTTCCTGAAAGCTGAAGGTGAGGGAGAATCCATGCAGGTAACTTAGGGAAGAGCATTCCAGGCAGAGAGAATTGGCAGGTACAAAGTACTCAGGTTGCTCTCAGCATGCAAACGGACATGTGCAGCTGGATTTCTTCCTGTAAGCCATCTCTCAGATGAACTTTACCAAATAGCCTTTCCTGACCCCTGTATGTAAAATAGTGACCACTCCTCCCCCAGCCTCGCCTGTCTCCCTTGCCTTTCTTTATTTTCACTCCATCACCTTCACTACCTGACATTTATTTTTGTATTCATCTATTTCCCTTCATTAGAACAAAGCTCCATGAAAGGCAGGCACGAAGCATTTTTTGTTTACCGCTCCCATGCCTAGACTATTCTTGCACATAGCAGATGTTCAATAAATATTTGCTGAATGAAGGAAAGACTAGTATCAGTGCCTGGCTACCGTACCTTTTTCATTGTGTACGAGGCATGCATTTTGTGCAGTTCTGCTGTGCTGAAGTGGGACCTTTCCAACTCCTGCTATCTGATTCTCTCTTGTAATAAAGTAATGGAATCCAGAAAAGACTGCAGTTCTCAGCATGCACTCATATCTAGACTTCTTACACTTTCTTTCTTCTGCTCATACTATTTTACTTTGGGAAATTAATTTCCCATGATGCAGTGCACCATTGCAAGTCTCTCCCTGTTGCTTTTTGGGAGTTGTAGTCTCTGAATGAATATAGGAATATTGGGATGGTCATACAAAAAGCAGCAACTGCAAAGAAGAATAGTCCCTCAGTTTTCTGGTTTGAAAAAAACTAGTGCTTGAGCCAGGAGTCATTCAGTTGAAGAGGAATTTAGTTTCTTTCTATCTTTTTTAGAGTAGGAAGAATTACTTGATTTCCTGAGACAAAGCATGAGTAAAGTATTGATTGTTGTTCTCAATTAATGAACATTCCACCCTGGTTCTAACAAAAGATTTGGCACTTTTGTGTATGTGTGTGAGGAAGACCATCAGTGAGCTAACATCTGTGTCAATCTTCCTCCACTTAATGTGGGACTCTGCCACAGTGTGGTTTGATGAGCGGTGCTACGTCCACGCCTGGGATCCAAAACTGTGAACCCTGGGCTGCCAAAGCACAGCAGGCAAACTTAACCACTATACCACTGGGCCAGGCCCCTAACAAGAGATTGTTAAAATTTTCAATGTTGTATATTTTCATTGTTCATCACTTATTTTTCTTTTTGCACAGATATGTGATAATATGCTGAGCTGTGTTATAATCCATTAACCAGATGATTTTTTAACGCTGAAGTCATAAATTATCTAGTAGAGGCTAGTAAACACCTGTTAACTATATTAAGGGAAAAAAACTCCTACATCCAATTTCTAGATTGAATTAGGTGAAATTTAAAATTTCTTCCAACTTTCATATCCTATTGAGTGTAAATGTCTGAAATTTATTCAAAGAAAGCATGTTTTACAAATATAAAAGCACCATGTTACATTTATTTCTTAATTTAGAGTTCACAAATTATCTGCACAAACACTAGACAGAAATTGCTAATTGCTTATCCAAATAAGAGAATTGTGATTCTGTTGGGGAAGGCAACAGCTTAAAGTGCCCACCTTGAAAATCACATTCCCCAGGTCCCACACAGTTGGGCCTTTTGGAGAAGCCAATTTATGACTAAATCAGCACAAAGTAAGAATGCACGGGCAAAACAGTAAAGGAAACTTAGGTCCCTGATGGATTCATGGAATTTCTGTGCCAAGCCCAGAGTACCAACTTCTGGCAACAGCTTGTGAAAAATAGTAAATTTCCGATTTGCTTAAGCCACTTTTGTGTATGTCTTCTATATCTGTATCTATGTTTATATCTATATCCATATAACTTTTTTTAACTCACCTGTGACCATACATGCCAAATTGCCCCTGACAACCTGGTTTATGCTTGTGGTCTAACCACAATGACAAACACATCCCTTCTCCCTCCCAGGAGTATCCACATTTAGATGACAAATTATATAATCACCTTGCTTTTAGAGCAAGTACTAGATACATAATTTTACAGATAAGAAGACTCAAGCTCAGAGAACTTAACCTCTCCAAGATTCGGAAGTACTGGAATCATAGTGGAATCAGTGCAGTTAAGTGTGTTTGCTATTTTGTTGACTTTAACACCAAACATTCGTGGTACTGAAGTAGAAAATCATCTTAAGCCCTGCCCTTTTCCTTACCTCCTACATCTAACCAATCGCTATTGCCAGTAGATTTAATCTATCTATTCACCTTTAGGCTATTCACATTTAATATTATCAGGCACAAATTTTTGCCCCCTACTGTCAGGTGTTTTACTACATGTCCTTATTCTTGTAGAATGAAACTCAATTTCTATTATATCTCCCATTACACCTGGTTTCAGAAACTAAAGAATATTCTTTCCCGCCATTAGCTTTTCTCAGGGTTGCCTCTAACTTCTACCGAAAAGTTAAGGTGGGACTAAGTAATCTGGTTGAAGTTGTATCCTCATCATATTAGCGTCAGATGCCCTCCTCCCATTTGCCGTTTGGTCATAAGCCCGTACTGGTTATGGCTGGGCTGTCCCTTGCTTAAGAATATGGAGCCTCTTGAGACCTGTTTGCCCTTCTGCCACATCTATGCTGTCCTGGACAATTGAAAAATCGTTAAATTCCCCTGCAGCTCCACGGACTGTGAGAAACTAGTCTTAGACCCTCCGTGGTGCACAAGTTTACCCTCCTGCTTCAGTAACATGAGGGACGGGTGGTTGCTGGATGACCGTATGAGGCTGTCTGACGTCCCTTTCTTTAGCTATATCTCGTGAACATTTCTTCTGCTCCCGGTTGACAATTGAAATGCTGAAATTCTGATACCTCTCTGAGCTTTACAGGTACATTCTACTCCCAGATTGCTAAACCATGTGAATTTTCACTAACCTGCAACCCCTGAGTGTCAGTCGAGGTGGGAGGGATTAGAGCTCAGCCTCTTCATTGAGATGCATCAGTAAATAAGCTCACTTTGCTTCCCTTCTAATTTTGTCTCTTCTTCCAAGTTCATAGAATCTTCTTCTGGGCTTGGTAGGGGTGCCAAGAGTAGTAGAGAAGACAGGGAAAATGATAAAAAAGAAAACTTTTTCTTACTCATTCTAAATTTCTTTTTTATACCAAGAATTGCCTTTTGGTTCACTGCAATGTATTTCATCTGTTCTACAAATAAGTTAGGAACTTATATATCAGCTATTTTAAATAGAAGAAAGCATCATGGGGTAATATAAATTACTGGAAATTAAAAAATGCATTAGAATATCAAAATCCTATCTCATTCTGAGTGTATTAGTCAGCGTTCTTAGTCGCACGCAACAGAAACCAGCGCTAGCTTATTTAAGTAGAAAAGGAGCTTTTTAACAAGGTTACTTGAGAATCCCATAGCATCAGCAGATAACCTGAAAACAAGGCCTGGGAAAGAAGAAAGAAAGAAAGATTTTGCTGCCAAAATCTCAGGCAAAATCATTTCGACTGAAATAGTTTTTGCTGTGTACTGAATCATTCCAAAATGTAGTGGTAACCGTTTGTTTAGCTTATAAGTTTGTGGTTTGACAATTTGGACTGGGCTCCCTCGTGGGGTCTGTAATCAGCTGCCACTGAACTAGGGGCTGTGCTTCTGGTGATTGGCTAGCATAACAGGGCCATGTGATTCTCACTACCCAACAGGCTAACCCAGCCTCACCTACATGGCTGCTCAACACGGTCCCAGGAGAATGAGAAGTGTGCCACGCTTTCGACTTTACAAAAGGCAGATAGAATTTTTACTCCCCTTGACCTGGGTAGTTTATCAGATCCCAAAATGCAATCTAGAATTTAATATGTTGAATTTAAACAAGTGGCTTAAATTAATCAGGATTGGTTTATCCTTCGGAGGTGTATATATGCTTGTCAAATTCATCATTGTAAATATAATAACTTTCAACTGTCCAAAATTATTGATCAATTTATGTGTAATAATTCTTGTGTCCATTTCCCTGTTCATTTGTTTCATATTTTAAGGCACTTTGAGTGGCATTTGAAATAGATTTGGCACAAAGATCTAAGTTTTTACTTGAAGTTAATGGGAAAACTCCAAAAAGAAGTAATTTCTAATTGTATAGAATTCATTTTAGTCCTATATTATATAAATTTCACTTGATAAAGTGCTTCTAAGTGAATGAATAAGGTATAGTTTGGAGTGATTTGGTTTGTCTTGGTAGTATATTTTGATATACTTGCAAGAAATTGAGAAAAGAAATGACTATAATATCAAACTAACAAATCATTTCTCAAGACAAGCAAAATCCTTTCCACATAAATTTTAGAATCAGATTGTCAAGTTCCTCTAAGAAATATTTTGGAATTTTCGTTGGAACTGCCTTGAATGTATAGGTGACTTCAGATTGAATTGACAATTTGTTACTACTGAGTGTCCCAATTCACAATCATGGTACAACTCTCCATTTATTTGGGCCTTTAATTTTTCTCATTAAAATGTTTTAAGTTTTACTGCAGAGCTCTTGCAAAACTTGAGATTAATTCCTATAGGAATTTGGTAACTTTTTATTCCATTATAAATTAATACAGCTATATCAGTTTCTTTTGGCTAAGTTTTGTATACTGTACTATTTCTCTTCTTTATACTTTCAAATTTTCAAAATGTCTTGTAAATAGGATACAATTTATATTTAAATCTAATGTACGAGTCCTCATATTTTAACCAAATAACTTGGTCAATTTGAAGTGATGCAATTATATATAATGATGTAGTATATATAATATATACTATATATTGTACACTTCTACTTTCTATTTTCCTGTGTTTTTTATTTGATCCATCTGACACATTTTTCTTCTCCTAATATACCTTTCTTTCTTCTTTTTCCCTCCTTCAACACAATACAAGGACCTTAAAAGACTGAAGATGTACTTGACCCTACCCTGACTTACATGCTATTTTTGTCATATTTCTTTTTCCATACTTATACTTTTGTAAAGGTCTAATCTGCTGTTAAAGCTATCTATATAATTTTTCAATTATATAATTCTTAGATAATTCCTGTTGAAATCTGCAAATCTAAATCCCTTGAAAATATTTGACTTTTATCTTGATGAACAGAACAAGTGTTTGTTTTATCCCAGTATGTGTCTGATAAATCCAGTATCTGGAGCTCTTTGGGGTCTGTTTCTTGTCTATTGCTTCTGCTGATTCTGGCTCACGTAAACATCTTGTCATGTGCCTTGTAGTCTTAAATTATTTACTGGTCAATTTTATTTGAAAAAATATCTTTAGATAAGGTTTGTCATGTAATGTGCTATTGGCTTCTTCAGAAAGGACTTTGTTCTTTGTTTCCTGCTTCTGGTTACCCATGGACACCTGCAGTACAGGATCCAGGTTTAGCTGCTTTGTGATCCACAGGATCAATTCTGAATCCTGCTTCCAGAAAATTCAGCCCTCTGAGTTGTTTGCCCATAACAGGGGTGGGTCAGCAATGGAATACAACATTATTTCCATTAAATCTAGTCATTTCTTTTCTCATCAATATAGCAGTTGGTTTCAGTGTTCAAATGATATTAAGACCAAAGTTCCGTCTGTTTTTCCTGAGCTATTGGTTAATTTACTCTAATTTGTGTGCCCTTTTAAATAACTTTGAAAGAGCTCAGCACAGATTGAACAAATTAAAGATATTTGTATAATGTAGCTTTTGCCATTTTCTGACATTTTAAGGTTTAAAATTTTCCCTGAATAATATTTGCAAAGGCAAATGGATGTCTGAAATTTAAATATAATATTAAAAATATTACTCTATTTTATGGCATATTAGGGAATATTTTAAATTTCTGTGAAAGCCTTTGCAAAAATAAACTTTAGATTCTATTTTGTGTTCACATTATTCCTGTGTGTCTGAAGTCATGTCAGAAATTCACTGTAATCAGTGAATGCGTGTCTCTAGAATGTGACAGTAAAGAGCCAAGCACTAGATGTTGTAGTCAGTCAGAACGTCGTTTAAGAACCCAGCCATGAAAGAGAGTGTGAGAAATGGTGTATGAAGAAAAAGGCATGGTCCATTCTGGAGACAGTAAGATCAACCACACAGGTTCAGAGGAAACTCAGCAACTAAAATTGGGAATTTGTGAGAATTAGTATAGATGGAGTGAAGGTAGAAATTGTGAAAGCTGTTGAATATCAGGGTTCAGCGAAGTTTTCTGTAAAAAGCTTGAGAGTAAATCTTTTAGTATTTGCAAGATTACTTTGTCACAGTTATTTGACTTTGCCACTGTCGTGTCAAAGCAGCCATAGACAATACAGAACGGAGTGGGCGTGGTTGTGTTCCAAGAACACCATTTATAAAGACAGGCTGGATTTGGCCTGTAAGCTGGTCATTCACCAACCCCTGCTCTGGAGAGGCCTAGGACTCCAGTGGCTAACTGGATGCACAAAAGGTTCAGTCCACTTCCAATATCAGAAGAGAGGGAATCACAAGGCTTACTTTTCCAGTGGCATTTTGGCTCCTGCCGCCACACCCTGGTTCTCCACAGGCCAATGCAAGCCAGCCCAAGGCTGCGGAGTCTCAGTGACTGGAACCCCACCCAGGCTGCAGTAGTGCCCACTTTGGGATGACCAGGTTGAAGTTGTCTTATTTCACAATCTCATGCTCATCCACTGTTCCTCAAAGCATAACACCAAGCCAGGATCAAGACCAGAGGGTCTCCCACCTTAGTTGCATGCTCCTCCAGAACTGGCCTTTCCTTGACAACTCGGGTTCTATTATTTTGGATGGAGATCACCAAACTAGCAAACTTTTCCTTTTGGCAATTCCTCTTGTGAGTCTTTTTGTCTCCTCCTGCCAGGAAATCTTCTGTTTAGGGCACCCTAGATCGCCTTGAGAATCTCTCTTAACTTTTATCCTGTAAAATAGGAGTCAGAGTGTGGGTCTCTTTCTTCCAGAAAGACTGGAGCTTTTTATAAAACTGACTCATCTCTCAACATACAAAAAGAAAAAAATGAAAAACAAAAAAGTAGCTTCTCTGGGCACAGAAGTGGTGTGACATCTTTCCCTAAGGACCGTGCGTCCTATTCAATTTACATCTGCCTATGTCAACTCTTTTCAAAGCAAAGATCTGCTCCAAGGTGACTTCTCTCTTTGTTTGTGGAATGAACTTGCAGTTTGTCTTCATAAAAAGAAAATTCAGCCCTGTTTGAAACAAGCTTTTATTCAGTTGTGAGGTCATTTTCTTGGGATGCAAGAAGCTCTTTTTGGAAGGGCTAGACTTTCTAAATTGAATAGAAGCTAAATTATCTGAAATGCAAATTAAAGTAACACTGCATATCTTGATTCTTTTAAATTGCCAGGACTACACTTATCTTTATTTTGGCATCACCTCACAAGTGCTGGCTCATCACGCAACTTGCGCAATTCACCAATCAAAATTTGCCAGCCTTAGATAACCCCAGGGAGTTGTGTGCATAGAGAAGTTAGCTTGACCTGCAAGTAGCAAAGCTCCAGAATCACTCCATAAGGGAGCTTCATGGACACCCTTGTAATCACCCCTTTCTGCAAGTTGTGGCAGCAAATTATGCAGTGGTGAATAACTTGCACGGAGGCTTACTTTGTAGTCTGTTGTAATACATTTCAGGATGATGGCATGGTAGGATTGTAGCTTGAAATCAGTTGGATACTGACCCTAATGACCTCATTCTTTATTCCCAGAGAAAAACTCTTACAACATCCTTAGTATCACCCTTATAGAGTGTGTATTACACAGAGATTTTTGGTT
The DNA here is from genome assembly GCF_021613505.1 of Equus quagga. NCBI lineage: Eukaryota > Metazoa > Chordata > Mammalia > Perissodactyla > Equidae > Equus > Equus quagga. Next base: position 32,904,430 of record NC_060284.1, read on the forward strand.
CTAAGTGGCAAGAACTCAAAGAAAAGTAACTTAGGCAAAAATGGTTGGAGATGGAGGTGAATACTGACTTATGTAACTGAATCTCAGAGAAGGTTGTGCTGTAGTTGGTGTCATGGGTAATTGAATTCAAGAACTCAAAACTCTCAGAAATCTCTCTATATCTTTTAGATATTCTTATCTCTTAGCATCAGCTTTATTCTCTTCTACTACTGTAAGACTTTCTTCATTGGGCAGAGGAAACATGACCATAGGCAGCTTGGGACTTAACATTTGTACAGCCTTGCCACCCAAAAGAGAAGGACACGCTTCCCTCCTGACCCTAGTTAGAAAACTCCCTGGAGGGTACTCTATTAGGTTCCTGTTGGTTTTTTGACCATCTCTGGACAAATTTCCATGACCAGAGGATAGGGTATCATATACGATAGGCCTCCCTTGAGTTGTGTGCTCACTCCATGACCAATATGGTGAATTCTGTGATGATAAATGTCCCCATGCCTCGCAACCACATATTGGCTTGTACTCGGAGAAGAGGTCCTATCTCAGAAGAATGGATGGATGTAAACCAAAGCAACAGATGTTCCCTATGCCTGGAATTTATAAAAGATAAAAATTGGATGAAATAATATTTGACTAAATTACTATCAATGATTAAATTAAATTGATGATGTATAATTGCATATAACAGGTGAGTCAATGATTCTGAGAATTCTAGAGGTTAAATGAGCACCATCTCCACATTTCCAAAGACAGAACTTGGAGATCCTCGGCCATTTGTGACTCCACACCTGTGTGAAATCAAATTTGTATTAATTTTGTACATTAAAATAAAGTCTAGCATGAATATGGCTATTTTTCAGACATCAACGAACCAATCTTTTTCAAAGGGGTAAAACTGTTTTAAGTATATAATGTTCATATAGATTATATGTTACTGTGAAATTAAAATAAACTGTAATTCTATCTGTTTTGTTCTAAAGTTATGAGATATCTCAATTCTAAGCACTATCTTGCTTTAGCTCTTTTCATAAGGGCTTCCAGAACATACTGCAAGAACAAAAGTGGTGTGAGTGGCAGCAAAGGTTAACAACCACTGCTTTCCATCATCTTACGTTACTTTCCATGTCTAGGAGGATGTTTCCTTTTAATAATTCCTTCTAAAATAATTTGGAGTCCTGCCCTAATTTTTCTTATAATTGGTTATAAAACATAAGCATAGTGACTATAGTTAATAATACTGTATTATATATTTGAAATATTGTATATTTAAAAATTGCTAAGAGAGTAGATCTTAAAAGTCCTCATCACAAGGAAAAAAATTTGTAACTAAATATATGGATGAATGTTAACTAGACACTGTGGTGATCATTTCACAATATATAAAAATATAGAATCATTATGTTGTATACCTGAAACTAATAAAATGTTATATGTCAATTATACCTCAATAAAAAAATAATAGTTATTATTATGACAGTCAAATTAAGGGAGCACAAAAAGAAATTGTAGTTTAGTATGACAAATAATATGGAAGTCCCAGCCCACGGAGGAGTTCAACAGCTAAGGAAATGAAGATAGGTGAGAAGATGTATGCAAGGGCCACAGAAGTGCACAGGTGCTCAGAGGAAAAAGAGGACAACTACCATACGGATTATGCATACATTTGGAGATGTTAGAGCCTTGAGACAAGGCTGTGAAACTTCGTAAGGGAAGTGAGTATTTAGTAGAATTTAGGAGAATTTGAGATGCAATATCTAAGAAAGGCTAGACACTGGGAAGAGAAGAGAGGAGAATGAAGATCTGCTTATTGGAGCACATTTCTCAGCAGCTACAGAGAGATGCTCAAAATTCTCATATTGGACTAATTATTATACAAACTGTATGCAATCAATAGATGATTACGGAAGGATTGAGAGAACAGGAGTCACTCTGGGCTCATTAAAATAGGTTCTCATTTGTGTGTGTCAGACATCTTTCACATTTCTTGCAAAAGTTGTCACTGTTCTCAAAGTGTTAGGAGAGAAAATGACAGAGAGAGAATGCTTTTCCCAGCAGAATCATAAATAATAAACCCCCAAATTAACCAATAAGTATTTACTCAGAATCTCTGTTATTCCAGAGTTATACTAACCACTGGAGGGAAGAGTAGAAATTATAAAATTTCTTTATTTAATAAATATTCACTGGACTCTTGATATGTACAAAATACTATGCTATGGGTTTAAAAGGAAAAAAAAGGAAGATGAATTTGATATGCCACATACTTCCAAGAAGCAAAATATCTTTGGGAAAAAATAAGACAATCAAGGCAAAATGTAATATGATCTACAAAAGATGTGTAAAGAAAGTCCTGAAGGCTCACCAAAATGGGAAAGCTGAGGGAAGCTTCATCAGGAAGTTGCTTTTTTGTTTGAAACTTACAGAATGGGAAAAGCAAGTGCACATAAAAGGCTTCAATTCAGGAGAATATGATTTATGCAATACCATGTAGGCTGTGGTATCTGGAATGGAGGGTCTGCATAGGACCTACAGAGAGAAGGAGAGGTGAGATGGAAAGATTGGTGGAAGCCCTTAAATGCCAGGCTGGAGACTGGAATACTATTTTTAGGCATTGGAGAACTGTGGGGCATTTTTGAGCAAAGGAGTGGCATGATCAAAATTGTGCTGCAGGAAGAATTATCCTGGTGCAAAATTAAAGACTTGATCAGAAAAGAAAGATTTGAAGCCAGGGAAATTAGCCAGGAGGCTATTATAATGTCACAGAGACCATGAAGAATGGAACAAAATGATGAGAGCAAAGATGGAAAGGAAGGGATGGATAGAAGAGAAATGACGTGTGTCGTTGCTCAAATTCACTCCTACAGTTGGAAGTGTGAGATTAGAACATATCAAACAAAACAAACCAGTTCATAGTCAAATACTAGATTGTGCAGTGCAAAATAAGGACTTCTGGTGTTCAGAAAGAGGACACTGAGAGCTGGAGTAGCACAGATAAAATTCAGAAAAGTGAGATGTGAATGCATTCCAGGAGAGGGGAACAGCATGTGAGAGAAGGCATAGAGGCAGAATGAACACGGTGCAAGTATGGCTCAAATAAACTCATCAGAGAGGAGGACGCAGTCTGCGGATGGGGGAACAAGGCAGTCCCTCTGAGACAAGGAGTGTCTAGTGGGGCGCTTATCCAGCATGGTGTTGCACTGCAGAAGAGCTTGGAGGCCACAGTAGACGTTTGCCGGAAACCAGGCACTAATTGATGCCAATGGAAATGAGGAAGAGACAAATATGACAAAACACAAAGTTGTTAGAAATTCCAAAGGATTTGGAGACCAAATGTAGGGGATGAAAGGCATGAATAAATCCAAGATGATGACAGGAGTTTTGGACTGAATGGTTGGGACAATCGTACACTTTAATTAGTTGTCTCTTGTCACTTACCAGTAAGATAGTGAAGAACCATTAACACAATATGATAATGAAGGAAAAGAAATAGCCGATTTATATTCATGTATTTCTCAACCTTTTCACACAAAAAATTGTGGAGTAATGGAGCACACTAAAGTAAACTAAAAGGAAATTGATGGCAGCTATATAAAACTTGGGAAAAATTAATTATATTTTTATAGTATGCAAGCATGAAGACAAATCAAGTTTTAGGGAAATAAATTAAATATAAAACTTCCAAATAAAATATATTCAATTTTTTAATGAAAAATTTGAGTTTACTTCCATGAATATATTTTGACCAGGGAATGGCTATGTACATTTTCAGATCAAAATTTTAATTTCAATCTCTTAAATTCTTGACAGACCCCATGGAAGAGAAACTTTGCACAAGTAAGTGATAAAATTCTAAAATCATTGCTTTACAATCCTTGAAAATATAACAACCCTTAAAATTATATTGAAAGAATCCAACAGAGCTGCTTTCATTGACAAAGGTAATGTTTAAATTTCTTAATATAACTCAGTTGTTTTTAAATACAACTAAATATTTTTATATCAAACGTTTCCAAACAAAAATTATGCTCTTATCTGAAGAATGTGCACACATTTTTAGTGCAGTTGCTATGCAGCTAGCTGGGGTACCCATAAAGGACCCATTGGTCACCCATGGACAGACAGCAGATATAGAACAGAAGCATTAGCCACTGTCTTTAGCTGTACCCTTAAAGAAACTGCTAGGTATCTCCCCATCCCCACTCCTCCCAACAGGCCACACCTGGGGCTGTACCCAGTGCCCCTTGGGCAGTAACATCCTCTGCAGATGACTGTCCAGATGGTATGCCCAGTGGGTTCCCGGGTGGTGGGACTTCTTCTTGGCTATGTTCAGTGCACTGGGATGAAGCAGCAAGTTCTGATGCTACTCTTCTGTTCCTCTGGCTTGCAACCCTCTGGGCCTGCTGTCAGATGATGCTCCACCCCAACCAGGATGCTTGCAACCTGAAGCAACCTGCACTGAAGTTCTTGCACAGACTCTGCCATGCTCCTGAAGAGATCAATATTCTGTAGAACAGTTGTAATCCATTCCCAACACACTAATGTACCAATGCACACCCACGGCAAAGCTCTGCAATGTAACTTTTTGTTTTATTCCTGTGTCACTGCTATGGGATTTCTTGGGATAGCCACTATTCCCAGAGCAAAGACATGTTCCTGTGGAATGGGGCTCACTAGAATTGTGTAAATCATCTTCTACCATGGCCTGATATGGAATCACAGGGGACTGTGGTGGGCAAAAGTCATTGATAGTAGGAAAATGTAAAATTGGATTAAAAAGTATCTCCTGCCAGAACACTGTTAGGTGTTAGATTTTGCCTTTTTTTAAAAAAAAAAGGTCTTAAGTTAATATTTTAACAAAGAAGTGTCTTGTAATCTCTTTGTATTAGTTAGGGGTTTTTGGTTGTAGGTACAGAAGTGGATTCTGGCAAAATTAATGAGAGAGGGAGAGAGAGGGAGGGGGATAGACAGGGACAGAGCCAGAAGAGACAGAGAGAAGAATCTGTTTGAAAGGGTATGAGGATGTGCCAAGAAACAAAAGAAAGGAGAGAAGTCAGAAGGGCACTTCTGAGAATTGAGGGGCTGGTGTTAATTGCTATTCTCTCTGCTTCTGCCATGAATCAACACTAAGAATTTTCTGGCTCACTATCACTCCCCTTGCAATTCAGATTCCTGAGGAATAGAGTCCAGTTGTTTACATTTGGCTCACCCTCCACCCCCTCACTTGGCCTGGAAAGGGCCGAACACCTGCATGGCAGGCCCAGCTTTGACTGCGAGGGTGGGACAGTTCATCATGAAAACTCAAGAAACTGTCACAGGAAGAAGGAACAATGGATCTTGAACAAACAGAAACAAGACATGTCCACTTTATCATTCTAACTCCATTTGTAGGTGAAGAAACCAAGTCCCGGAGGTAAAATGTTCTTCTCCACGGCCATGTAATTAGTCCATGACGAGGGCATAGCTAAAACACCGCTTTCCCACCTTCCAGGACTTCCCTCATTTCAGTACTTCCGCTGTCTCACACATCTGCATATTCAGTTCTTTCAGAGCTCCCTCTTTTAGGAAAATGCAATAAAATCTTACATTATCTCCTCAAAATGCTGGGGAGTGGGCTAATGTCTGGGAAATACATTACTAAATTAAATATACTTCTTTATGACCTTAAAAATAAATGGCATACAAATAACCTGAAGATAAATAGTTGCCAAGAAGGTGAAAAAGAGTTTGTATTTGGCTGCGGGCGCCCTAAACCGAAACATGGGAAAACTGCTTCTTTCTTTTCTCAAGAGTCTGACAGTTTTAATGATGATGTCAAGTGCATTTTCAGGCATATTTTTTTCAGGTTATTTGTGCTGTGAAGTCCTCTGTCTCGTGAAATGTCAGAGCCCTGCTTTTCAGCGGATGCCACTTTTTTCATTTGAATGCACTGGAACAGGATTTCTACGGAAAATATTCAAGTTCTGTGAGGCACATTAAATTGATTTTAATGCCACTATTTTTATGAGGACCTGTAACTAGCGTACTTGAAGTAACATTCAACATACAGGTTCTGCCCTTGGCCTAACATGGATTTACCTGGTGAGAGGGGGATGGAGCACAATTTTTTAGTCCAGGAATGTCCTCTAGTAGCCTCAGCGCTGTAAGTGACTTGAACGTCAATTCCCCCCAAGACCTTCCTTGGCCACCACACTTAAGAAGTTTCTCATAGTAATTGCAACTGCATCCTAATTGTTTCTCTAGTAGCGTATATCACAAGATGTAATTATATGTTTGTTAAGAAAGACAACATGTGTGGCCCCTAATATCACAGAGCTTGGAGCAACCTACTGGGTTCAAAATCTCAGCTTCACTAATTATTATAGTTGTTGCTTTTGCACACAATACCTTACCTCTTTGAGTCTCGTTTTCTTTAACTGAAAAATGTGACAACAGTCGTACCCAGTTCTTATGGATGTTGTGAGAATTAAAAGAGGTAACATGTGCAAAGCATTTTTAACAGTGCCTTGTCCATAGTAAGCATCATGTGAGTGTTTTCTCTTGTAATGACTAATTTATTGTCTATGTCTCTCTCCTCTCCACCTGGATTAGGCCGTGAGTTCTCTTAGGGCAGGAAACATACTTATTCATTTCTCCAATGGGTATCCAGTGAAAAAATTGCCCCTTACATAGTGGGGGATCATTCAATCTCTGTAGGTTGAATGGATGGACAAATGAATGGACGGACTAGTTTTATAATTCACCAAGTGCTTTCACGTATATCGTCACATTTGAGCTACAGAGCATGGCTGTCAGATAGTGCCAATACTTTTCTCATTTTACATATTAGGAAACTGAAGCTTGGGGATACGAAGTGACTTGCTCAAGAGCAGTTCAAACATAACAAATCCTGGGTTTGAACTCAGGTCTTCTGACTCCAAATCTCATTCTCCTCTGGTTCAACTTTTTATTTATTTATTTTTTTCCATCTCACAATCCTGTCTACAAGACATTTTTATAAAAAGAGAAATAATTTGCCTTGCTCATGGCATTGTTTTGAGCACCAAAATTTAAAGTAGGTAAGGGGCTGACCTGGTGGCCTAGTGGTTAAGTTTAGCACGCTTCACTTTGGCAGCCCAGGTTTGGTTACTAAGTGCAGACCTACACTACTTATCAGCTGTCATGCTGTGGTGGTGACCCACATACAAAATAGAGGAAGATTGGCACAGGTGTTAGCTCAGGGCAAATCTTCCTCCACAAAACAGAAAAAAAGTTAAAGTAGGTAAAATACATCAGACTGTTACTCCAATGTAAGCCATTGTTATTGTGTTTAGTATTTAGAGGATTGCATAAAGTAGCTTGATTGTTTTGTGAAGTGACTTTAAATGGGAAAAAGAATATAAAAAAAGAAAAAAGGACAGAAAGAAGGAGAATCTAAGTAAGGGAGGGATAAAGATTTATACTAGGAATTGACTTTGAATACGGAAGCTTTTCCTGACTCTAGCTGGTCAGATCACCTAGAGAGGAAAAGAGAGTACCCTTCTGATGTTTCAATAATGTCTTGAATAACCAAGGTGTGGTCAGCATGCATCTCTGGTATTTTATCACATATTTTCAGTTCCTGGCTAATAAAATTAGGGAGCTACCATTTTAGCCTTATGTTTTATCTCCTTTTTATACAGAAACTCTGAGTTTCCAAGAAGATAAAGTCAGACATTTTCTAACTTGTTTTTTTACCTTTACCAAGAATTATAAATTTTATTGAGTACTAAGAAAGTTGAAAAAAGGAAACACACTCTTACAAGGTAACTCTGGTGGTAACGAGAAGTATAGTTACTGATTAATAACATGATAATTAACAAACTAACAGTTCTTGAACATTTAGTGTGCGGAAGAAACTATGCTACACAATTTTATGTGCATCATTTAACTTAATTGATTCATTCACTTCTTCAACAACAAGGTTTACTGAACATCTACTATTTGCCAGGCACACTTCTAATTACTAGAGATATAATGATGAAAAAGTGCTTGCCTTTGTAGAGCTTACACTCCAGTGGCAGAGAAAGGCAATGAAGAAACTGACCAAGAAATACTTGATAAACTATCAGATAGTGAGCAATTCTATACAGAAAAACAAAATAATGTGAAAGAACAAAGAGTAATGGAGGCCTGGGGTGATTGATGCTGCTTAGGCGGAGTGAGTGGTCGAAGACACCTTCCCTGAGGAGTTTAAATATGAGCAAAGGTATGAACTACGTGAGAAGTTAAGCCATGCAATGTTGGCAGAACAGCATTCCTGGACAAAGGAACAGTAAGCGCAAAGTCCCTGAGGCAGTAAAAAGCTAGACTGGGATTGCCAGACCATTAAGGCACCGAGCAATATGAATGAGGTCCCTGAATCAGGCAAGGTCCTCGGGTAGGGCTTTGAGGAAGAGCTGAGGAGTCTGGGTTTTCTCCTGAATGTGATGGTGAGCGCTTGGAGGGTTTGGGCAGAGGAATGACACAGCTGGATATACTTTTTTCCAGCTGTTGTATAGGGAATGCTACAGGGGTAGCAAGGGTGGAAGCTAGCAGAACAGTTAGGAGGCTATTGTGTCAGTCCAGGCAAGAGATGGTGGTCTCTGTGGAACGTGGGGGATGGGGCCAAGTAGTCAGCTCTGGAAGATAACACAGCTCCCTTCTGATTATTTCCATTTTCTAAGTAAGCTGAGAGTTCAAGTCCTTAGCTGAGAATGACGAGATTTGAAGAGAGACAAGGTGTGAGTTGGGCCTCAGAGAGACAGAAAGTGAACAGACTATGGAAAAACACTAGCATCGTGGGGTAGTGGGGCCTACTTAAAGTTTGTGGTTACGGGTCTAATGTGAGACAAAACTACATGGTTGTGTGTTCTTCTCACACCATTTTCAGTTGTTCTGGTAAGGGCAAAGAAGTGGGTTTAACTGGGGTTGAGATTTTGCCAGGTGAGTGTGGGGAGTAGGGGCAGGAGGTGGGGGGCGAATGAGGGATTGTACCGCTGAACTCTGGAACTCAAGGCTGGGAGAGCAGAGCGAGGGCATGAGGGGGCAGGGACAGTGAAATGTGGACTTTGGTGGGTGGGATTTTCCCCAGGCTGCCATATGTCTTTTGGAGTATGTTATGGACCGAATCACAAAGTTGAGACCAGCCATTCACACCAACAACAGGATGAAGGACTTGATTTAGGTTAATGTGTGAAGCAGTGCTTCCTGTATGGTTATGACTGTAATACTGGCGTTGTTCTGGGGATGTGAAGGTTGAGGTTAGAACCTGGTCTCCGGGGTAAATGAGGACGCCCACACATCCGCCTCCCGTGGTGCGGGGAACCCTCACCATTCCCAGACAGCTGAGTGTTTATCAGCAGGTGCGTCAGTGTTTGGGGAGCCAGGGAGTCCCCTGGCAGAGAATCCTCAGAAGGGGAGGTCATTCCTGGGGAGCAGCCGGCTCTCAATGAGTTCCCACAGCGGCCTGCTTTTCGGAATGAGATCCAAGTTTTAATTTCGCACAGTGGGAGGTCGGTTCTCGCTGCCTAGGGTCAGCGCGCAGAGGCTGGGCTTTTGCTCTCCAGCAACCCTCCAGTTAGTGTTCCTAGGGTGACCCAGGAGGCTTCCCGGGGGGCGTGGGTGCCTTAGTTCCTCAGGCTCACTGCTGCAGAATCCAGGGGTGCGTTCCCCTTTTCTGATTCTTGACGTCAAACTCCCACAGCCCCGAAGCCTCGCCAGGGCGGTGGAGAGGAGAGGGAGGGTGGCGGGGAGGGGAAGCCATTGCAGCAACAGCTTGGAGGAGGTCGCTGGACGACTCTTCGCGGAGAGCGGAGAAAAACAGGGAGTGGAAGCCAGAGTCGGGGAGGAAGAGGACCTGCGGGTCCGGGGAGCCGCTGGGTTGCTGCAAAGCGGGGCGGGGAGAGGCGGGGGCGCTGCATGCAGCGCGCTGGCTCCAGCGGCGCCCGCGGGGAATGTGACATCAGCGGCGCCGGGCGCTTGCGGCTGCAGGAGGCAGCTCGCCTCGGCTGCGCTGTGCACACCTCGCCCGGGGGAGGACGCAGACCCGGGCAGGCGGCCGGGATGTCGGCGAAGGAGAGGCCAAAGGGCAAAGTGATCAAGGACAGCGTCACCCTCCTGCCCTGCTTTTATTTCGTCGAGGTGAGTTGGCCTTGGCATAATGCAGATCCTCCGGGCAGCTCCGGGGCGAATTCCGGTCTTGGAGGGTGTCACAGGCGCGGAGACAGTGCCAGGGCGCGCGCCGCTGCCCCCAAATGCCCGACCCTCCCCTCTCCCCCAGGGTTCTCTGGAGCTCCCCGAGTGTGCCTGCCAGTGCCCGCGCGCCTGGGTGATCACCACTAGCGGTGTACCTGCTGGGTGCCCTGGAGGGAAGGGATACCTGTGTGAGTGAGTGTGGGGCTAGTTCCCTGGCCCTCCTGTCGCGCCTGTGTGCACCGCGTCCGTGGCCCAGAGGGGCCATGATGCCGATATTTTGGGATTTGTGTCTTCAATCCGCAAGTACGTGTCTAGAACTCCGTGAGCTTTTGATAAGAAAATAAATGCACACAGCCATGCCCGGGGTGTATGAGGGCTGGGATGTTTATATGGCATTAGGATTATGATTGCTTTATTACAAAACAAAAACAAAAAATCCCTTCCCCTATTATAATTACTATGTTGCTCACATCTGCTTCTAAAATCGGGTCTGCATCTGTAGGCATCAATGGCCTTTTTCATGGTTAGCAAAAATTATACATATACTCATACATATGTATATGTACGCGTACATATGTATGTGTATATGTATATAGATGTAGTGTGTATAATATTTTTAAAATAAGTGACATCATCTGATTTTACATGATTTGTACATGTGCATTTATTCTGTGCCGAGCTGTATTACAGATAAACAATTAACATGCAGATGTATTTATAATGAACTTCCAACTTACCAAAATGCAGTATTTAAGGGAGGGACAATTTATGGGAGGGTTATAAAGATTGACAGGTACAGTGATTCCATGCATTGTGGTCCATTGCATTAGGAAGACATTTTTAAGCAAGAGGTTTATTAAATCGTAGGCAGAAAATAGATGCGTTGGGCAGGTGTAGTGAAATCAGATGGTTTTAGGCATGCAACTGTGTTCTGTGTAATTAGAGCCTGTATTGCATAGAGAATTATAAGATTGTTGCTGAATTGTAACTATCCTTTCTTGGCCATCTTTTCAGCCAAATATGGAGGTTTAGCACTTCCGAGTATAGACAGTAGATTCTGTATTTGATGATTTTGAGGCTTAACCGTGTTCGGGGATAGTCACTGCCTTGAAACTTGGGGGAAGGGACATTGTCAGATTATTCTTGTAGATAACAGTATATTTGCAAGTTTCTCTTATGTGTCATAAGTTTTAAAAATGGTTTCAGATTTAAGAAACATGTATATGACTTGCATAAATCTCAGGGAAATGATGGATGACTCCTTCATCCATGACCCATAGAAAAGAAGGAAAATAAATGTCCTGTTTATTTAAAGTAATTAATTGATGCATTTATTTTTGCCCTTCGTCTTTACACATGGGGTTTTGAGGCCATGGTTTAGGTAATTTTGTTGAAAGATAATAAAGAGTTTTCTCAAGAAAAATGTGCTCAGCAGAAGAATCCATGATGAAAACGGTGAAGGAATAGAAAGATGGGATACCTGCCTTCAAGTTAAATCCTGTCAGGCCACTTGTGGCATTGCTAATCCACAGTGGTTTTGTCCTGAAGCGTGTCTGGATCTATTACATTGGACTAGGATAAATCAGTTAATTGCTGGGTTCCACCTCCAGGACGAAGCACACCTGAGGTCTGCTAAAAGTAGACGACGTATAGATTGCAGCTGTATGGCTTCAAGAAAAATTCTTTCATGAAAGAGGATGCAAATCAGAGAATTAAGGGTGTGCCGTTAAAGAACCTGTGTGCCCTTTTGAGGTACTCGTAAGAGGGGTACATGTCCCTCAATCTAGAATTTTAAAAGTAAAAATGCCTCACGATGCATTTGAAATGTATCTCTAGGAACAAACATCTCACAAATGTTACTTCTTTTCTGTGAGCGGAAGTAGCCCCAAAGCATTACAGTCTCTTTGACCCATTCAGATACTCTTTACTCTTTAGCAGGGCAAGCTATAGAACAGTTAAGTGAAGACGATTCATGGAGTTTAAATGAGCATTTGTGACATTATGTCTTGGAGGGTAACAGACTCCAAAGGGAGAGCCACAAAATTGGATTGCAGATTATCTCCCTGGAACTTAAATGCGTGAGGAACCACTAAAGAGCCTCTAGAAAATGGAAGAAGGCATTAGTATACCAATTGTTTAAGAGGCTGACAGGATGCAATACCCAGCTCCTTTGGAATGACTCATTTTGAAGCTGGTGAGAATGAGCTTTGTATCTCGTTTGGAGGATGAATAAATATAGCATGAATTAACATTTCAGTAAAATGCTCTAGAGTAATGACACTTTGCTGTACAACATAGTCTCCCAAGACCTCAGTAATTAAAATGGAAGAGTGAAGCATGAGTAAATCTCTTCCATCACATATCAGCCCAAAGCACATATTTCAAGCCTTCTCTGTTACTTCACACAATAATTTAAGTAACAAAAAGAGGCGTAAAGGACTAGATATTTGAGAAGAAAGCAAAATCTCTGGCTCTCAAGTCAGTCACATGATGGGTAATTTAAACTTTCTCTTCTTCAAGGAGTTCAGCTGTCTTCCATTGCTATTCATGACAGGTATGAGATGGGAAGAAACTTTAGCTGGGAAAATGAGAGGAAAGCAACTTTCATTTGGACCACAGGGCGCTGATATCAAGTTAGGCTGAATTATGGCAGGAAAAATGGCAGCATGCTTAACAGGGAAAAACCTGGGCCTTATAGACAGATTGACCTGGGTCAAACATCACCTGTGCCAAGTACTACTTGGATACTCCTGGCCTAGGTACTTCTCTCATCCTTGGTTTCTTCATACATAATAGAAATGATAGGCTATAAGGATAAATATATTTATATAATATAAATTATAATACCAATATCTTAGAATTTATTATAAGGTTAAAGCACGTAAGACACCAAGCAAGACGTCTGAGATAGAGTAGTCCCTCAAGATGTATTAGTTCCTTTCCTTTCTCATAACTGCCCTTGACCTGAATGGATTATTTTACTTCTAGGCTAATCTTGAGGGATCAAGTCCTGACAAGGTCTAACTTGGGAGTTCCCACTGTTCAGAAGAAGCCACCTCCTCCCCAATTTCTAGAAGTGGTTTGGGTTCCAGAGCTTTCCCAAAATGGACCTATATTCATGGACCTGAGGTGGGGAGAGTGGAGTGCTCTTTACAGTTTGTACAAGAATAACGGCAATCATTTATGAAGCACTGAATATGTACTAAAAATAAAGCTAAAATGGTTTACATGCTCATTCAGTCTTCAAAGATTCTCATTAAGAAAGAGGCCGTTATTATCCATGTTTCAAAGAAGAAGAAACTGAAACTCATGGAAGTTTCATAGAACCACTTGCCCAGGTTTATGAAGCAAGGTCAGAGGCAGCGCCAGGCGTTAACTCAGAGCACATGCTCTTAACCACTGCGATACCTGTCTCTCTCAGAGTGTTGAAAGATTATTCACATAGGCAAAGGTGCTTCCCATGGTTTCTCACTGGTAAAAATAGGAAGATGTAATCCAAGGTAAGGGCACATTTACAAAGGTAAGGCAGCTTTGCCTGGCAACAGACCAGCTTCCTCAGCTGAGTTCTTCCTCCATAGGGCGCCTCTAAGCACAAAAATTGGTGAACAGTGTACACTCCCCACACTGACTCACTAGTTAGTGGCTAGTGTCACCTCAAGAAGTCCCCATGACAAGGTGCAGTGACAGGATTGGGACACTGGCATCCCTTTTGCAGAGTGTCAGGATATCTCTAGCTATATCCCTATGGGTACGAGGCTGAGGTGTTCAGCCCCTAAAATCAAGTAATCTTGTCCCAGTTCACGACCAAACTCAATGTTAAGCAAACCTAAATTTGATGGTTAGAGTGAATTCTTCTTACATCTTTTGGTTTACATCTATTATCTTTACAGCCAATTGTCTGCTGATAAAGGGGTTTATGGTTGACAGTAATTAAATACATCCCTATCACATGGTGATTTGAAAAACACATGATGATTTCCAATATGGTAACTCACTTCATAAACAAGTTTGGTAGTTCAGTTTGGCATTGTTCAACTTGGGAAAAGAAAGGTCAAGTTGTGAAAGGAACTCTCAAACAAGCATATCCTGGGCCTTATCACACTGAGCAGAAAAGCAGGTAAAAAGGAATGTTCCACTGAAGAAAAGATTTCTCCTGCCTTTAAAGTTCCAAAGCACCCTCCAAGTGATGGTTGTGTCACCTACAGTGGCAAATGCAGCTGGGAGCACACCTAGAATTAGTAAAACGTCTTTAAGGCTTAATAACCCAATATTATATGTGATAAGGCTGGTTGTCTGTGTACCTAATGCATTTCCTTTATGCAAAGCATTATCATGGTTCCGACTGTGTTCAGACTCAAATTTTATTCTCATGAGTCATCCTGTTCAAAGATATGAGTTCACATCGAGTCAGTGTGTAATATAAACAAATGATAAATTACTTTTTAAACCAAAAAGATATAAATTCTTAATAAATAAGAGAACCTTTTATTTAAACACTCTGCTTTATGACATACACTTTTATTACTAATCTAATGTTTACTTTAAGGCGGTATATGCAAAGAGGACCTATATGCAAAGAGATTTTTTACAGGGCTATGGATACAGAGAGCTTGAAATGTCTTGCTTTTCTTACATACACACACACACACGTGCATGCACTCATAGGCAGGCACAGAGGGAGTGAGAATATCAGCCCTCTCCAATAAGTGTAAAATAACAATATCTGAAGCATTACAGATTCAGAATATTTTAAACACAACAGACCTGAAATTATACAGGATGTTTTCACTAGTTTGAATGTTGTACTTAGCGATGGATATGTTTTACGATTTTGTTAATGCAGGTTAATCGCTATGGGGTCAGTAGGTAGACAATGTGTTCAGGAGTGAAAGCCATTGTTTCTATGTTGCCATCCTCCCTGGAGAAGTTCAAAAAGCCTTTCAGCAAATGTCCCCTGGTTAGTTCAGTCAACATCATGCCTTGACATCGTGGTGTCTTAACAAAACCTTAATACGATTTTTGTTTTCTTTCCACCAGAAAGTGTCCACAGATTCTTAATTGTAGCAATCATTAATTCACAAGATTTCTGCTCTAGCTTATGTTCTATGTGAAAAATTATATAACTCATTTGATCTCTTTGCTGGGAACTATACTAGCTTATTTTCTTTTCCATAAACTTTAGCATGAGTAGGAAGTACAAAATCACATTTCTGCATTGCACATACCAAAATAGTAGCTATAGATTTTTCCTTTTTCTAAAAGGTATAGAGAGAGAGTCTGCTTAAAGAAGTACTCCAAATCCTGCCAACAGAGATGAGCTAACTAATTTTTCCTCCTCTTTTAGAGTCACAATGCACAGAGTTCTTTGATGAAAATGGAAAAGGAAATAGAGAAGATAATAGATTCTTAAATTTTAGGGAGACTGTATGAGGACATTTCCACAAATGCCAAGAACAAGCATTGAATATAGAACCTACTAAAAGGGAATTCTGTACTATGGCTAAGCACCATCACTATCCTACTGTGTCTCTATGGCTAAGTCACTCAAAATGTCCTTTGTCCTACTTTTCTCTAACAGGAAAAAAGAAACAGTTGGCTTCTACCAACCTCAAAGGGACATTAATAATAATAATAATAGTTATAAAAAAGAATAGTTTATTTCAGACTTCCTTTATGTGGCAGACCCTGCGCTTACATTATCTTTTATCCTGAGAACTACCCTAGAAGGCAGTATTAATTGTATTAAGGTAGCACTAAGAAGGTATTATTATCCTTATTTTTTATATCAGCAAATTATAGCTCAGAGAGCTAAATATCTTTCTGGGGACACACAGCAATTAAGTGAAGGAGCCACAATTTGAGTGTTTGTCCATCTTGCTCTTGCATTACCATTACAGCATTCCTCCTCACACAAGATTCTAATGATAATGCTAAACTTAACGATGAAGTGCAATGAGGAGACCTGCCTCTGCCATGACTTGCCTAGCTTTGTGGTATCTGAAGACGTGTACTTGGAAGATGTCTGCTTGGGGCTCCGTCTAAGTTGTGGAATAGACTTTTTCTCTTCATTCAGCTACTGAGCTTGGCTTTGTTAATGCTATCTCCTACTTAGAGTAACTGATTTAATTCTGACTTGGATGTGTAGATGGCATAATGACCGTGGACTTAAAAAGATGCTTTTTTGGGGAAAGCACAAATGGCACCCATGAGTTTCCTGTGGAGACTGGATGAGGAGATACAAGTAGAGTGAGAGGGAAGAGTCGGAATTGAAATAAGGTTTAGATAAGTCGAATCTGCAGGTCTATGAGAATGACAGAAATGGAGGAAAGAATCCCAAAGAGATAACAGAAACAGAGGCCAGGCCAAGGAGGATTAGGACAAAAAGCATGGGAAAATAGAAGAGAGGAGTGAAGGGCATGTGAGAGTAATGGGGATCCAACCTGTGAGCAAACCATGGAGACTCCTTTAGGCATTTGGGGTGTCTAACTTGACTTGTTAATTAAAAGCATTTAAAGCACAATGTGTTACTGTTTATGTTGGGAATATATTACAAATATAACTCACATCAGATTTTCTCCCAGCGTATGTGTGCAGCATTGGCTATTTCTCAAGCAAGCTCTCTTAAAAAAAAAAAAAAGTGAGGAAATATCTTATTACAGAATTAAGTCTAATAAAATCATGTACTCCAAGAACATCTGGTTTGATTCTTCCATCACAAATGAGAAAACTGTGGCTTGAAAAGGTTAACTGAGTTACCTAAAGGCACACTATGGTTAAGGCCAGATCAGGAGTAGGACGTAAGTCTCCTGACTCCTGTTCTAGCACTCGTTCCCAATTATTACTATTTCTAGAATTCCTTATATTAGAAAGTTTCCCCCTGGATTATAACACTTAAAATACAGGTCATTCTAATTCTACGTGTGAGCAAATTGTGCTAGCTATTTGAAAGTTATATCTAAATACCTAGGGCACACATTTCGTGAGACCACATTGCATTAAACAACATGTTAAGGCAATTATGAGTGGATTTTCTTCTCTTCCAAATAGTTAGGCTCTTCGAAAAGCATGGGTACAACAAAAGATCATAAGACTGGAAGTGATGTTTTTCTTTCTCATTGCCTAATTGCCCACCTATAACTTTTACTTAAACACTTTAACTTATAATTACCCACAATTACTTCCCTTGACATGATGTCTCTGACAGACAATAAAGGAAAGAGGAAACATTGGAAGGACTAAGAATGTAATTTATGTCATCGGTAACAAAATAACTTTGAATTTTCTACTACAGTTTAATGTGATTTTTTTACATACATTATCTCATTTCATCCTTTAAATGCCAACTGAGGAGTAGATATTAATAACTCTGTTTTACAAATTAAGTAACTGAGACTCAAGGTTCAAGAATTTGCCTAAAACCCAAATAGCGCTATTCTTGCATTTTGGCCACCAGAAAACAAATTTGTATTTAAACTGTGAAATGTCTAATTACGAATGTCTCAGCTTTCTATGGTTTATTCTAGAATTAATTAACTAAGAAATGTACTTTCGGATAACTATGGAATGGAGTAATATCCTCATGGTCAAGTGGATTTTGGAATGTGGAAGCCAATGACGGAAATGCTAATTTTGACAGAATTAATGTTGAGGTGTTTTTCCTGTCAGTAATTAGACACTGAATCAGTTGCCCCTTAGGTCCATTACTTTTGATTGTTTTTTAATCACAAAACATTTATGTTAATCAACATAAAGGAGGATAATTGTTTTCTTATTTCTGTAACAAGATGGCTTCTGTACATTCTTCTAAAACTGACATTAGACTATTTAGATATAAATGAAAGAAAAGTGGAAATACAGGTAATTAAAATCAATGTATTTTAAGGAAAAGGTAAACAAGTTATCAGTCTGTTTCACACACTGTTTGGGAGTGGGAACCATGGAAATATGTGTGGATATGTTATCTACAATTTAATGTCCTCACCAAAAGCCTGTGCTGTGGGATTGCCTTAGAGGTAAAACTGCCATTTAATAAAGTTCTAATCATGCTTCAGACACTGAGTCCTCATGGATAGAGTCCAAAAGAGACCAGTCTTATATTACGTACTCTCCAAAAAATGGGGCTAGAATGAAATACCGTGGTATAATCTTCTTGTACTTTCATGAAAATTCATTTATTCACTGAATAAATATTTACTTATTGCTTATTAAGTATCTCTTAGTTAAATTAATGGAAATAATATGGAACCACTACTGGCATACTTCCTAGTCCATAGTAGAATTTCAATAAATTTTCACTGACTGGATGGACTAAAACAGTACTAATAATTATGAACATAAATTTTTCCTTAGCTTTCTTTTTTCAGCCAGTGGAGACATTTTTATTTGTAAAGTAAGTGATGATGAATGTCCCATCAAAGACATTGCTCTGCCTCATAGATTATTGAACAGTTGAAGATGAAATCAATCTCCAAGGTCTATGAGTCCTCATTTCTTAATTATACTTATGCTCATTTTATGATCTAAGGCATACCTGTGGGTTATTTGAGATTTGAGACTTGAAAGAGAGGGATCATTGAAACGAAGAAGTTGTAGTTTTAATTCTCATGGAAAACTACTTTAGTTACATAAGGCACGCATGCCAGCAAAGACAAATTTTTGTGACTATGGTAGAACAAACTGTTAGATACTGATTTTTTGCTCTTATAAAATAATACAGTTCTTTTAATTTGTCTAGTTATAAGCTTTGTAATCCTGGGCAAGTAACTCACTTCCTCCAAGCCTCAGTTTCCTCTTTTGTAAAATGGTGAAAATATTGTGGGCCCTTTAGTTGCTGTGACCCTTTAGTTATATAAAAATTATATAATGTGGCTACCACTTACTAATGGGAACTCAGTGCCTAGTAAATGAGTTTTCTCTTTCCCATTTACCAACACCCATAGATCGTTTTGTCTAAAGCAAACTTTCTATGTGGCTTTAGATATTACTAGATTCCCTAGAAAGAGATGTTTTTTCCTGATTTTATTTTTGTATTATGCGTTTAGATATGTTTTATAATGTGCATACAATGATAAAGTAATTCATTATAATGTATAAATATATAAAAACAAATGTTTATTAGAATGCATGCTCATTTTTTATTGATCAAAGTACAGACACACACACATTCACAAAATGGAGACCACTTGCCTTAAGTACCCGTACTTGATCTTGTCAGTGGGAAAGAATTCACATTACTGAGCATCTTCTGGATACTGGTGTAACACTCTACTGCAAACCCTTGCTCTAGGGATGTTACTAGGTCCATCCTCTATGAGACCCTGCCATTCTGATATTTTTAGAATTCTTGGTACCATATATGAACTTGTCAGTAGCAGGGCCTGTCCAGTGCAAATCACATATCCTCCCATGTCTCATGATAGCCACCTATATAATAAAGAAAATTATGTTCTCCATAAAATGATGAATGAGTCAAAGGATAGTCCAATATTTGGAAACAAGTGACCTCATTTAGGCCATTAGGGTGAGATTCAATAAAGTCATTTCTTTCCGACAGTTAGATACACCCTCAAGAATTAACAAGGTTGTTGCCCCTTGGGTGATGATCTGGAGGTGCTTGTGTTGTAACAGTTGAGATTTGAGTGATTAAAACATGGAGAACTTCCACTGGTAAAGAGTTTAGTATAGATCATAAATCATCTTCATGGGAAAACCTCACAAAAAGATGGGCAGCAATCTGTTATAAACTGTGTGCTATACAGATGAACATTTGAATCTCTTCTACCCTAAGTTCTCATTTTGTTTCTAGCTTTCAGTTGAATTTTAGATGTGTGAAGAAAAGTTATTTGATGATGCTAGATTCTTCAATACTTAAGTCTCACACATATATGGTTATTTCATGGATACTATTGGTTCTAGTGACTTTTTAGATGGTTAGACCAGGAGATAATTAGGGAGGAGTTCCTCTTATTATTCATTTTTAAACTCCAGCTTCTAGAAAAATGGGAATGGTGGGGAGCAGATAATAAGTGCTCAATAAATTTGTCTTGCATTAATTGTTGTTCTGGTCAAGAAATCTAGCAACTTAATGAATGGGGATTGGGAGATAGAGCCTGTACTGAACCTCAGCTTCAGTCTTGGCTTTAGCCTCTGTCTTCTCTGGCTAACTCTGAAGGCTAGTGATCCTTTCAGACCTACTCAGAAACAGGGGAAGAAATTGCTATGCCATCAGCGCCAGATGTATGTTCCAACATGTCTAAGAAGGGCCAAGCACAGCACTTCCTAGAAGATGCCCTCTTTATGGGGCCATAATGACTTTAAGATCTACTCATTCCAAAGCTCCAAGCCCACCTGACTCAGCAGGCTCTCTTTTTTCCTCTACCTTTCATTTTGAGATGACAGAGGTCAATGCAGCACAGTAGAAGAGAGCGAGGTAGTAGGAGATGACCCACGAAGCACGAAGACCTTAGTGAGCTGTGCCCCAGTCCCACATTCTTTCCTGTGTTGTTTCTTCATTTTCCAGTCCATATTAGAAGATCAGTGAGGACTGCAATTTCCAATCTAGGCAGAAGCTGTTTAGCATAACAGAGGAGCACAGACTGAGCTTGGGCAGTGAAGCACGGACTTCCCCTTCTCCATAAGCAAGATGGGGCTGCTTAGCTCCACATACCAAAGAGTGCGTGTGCACAGACACACACACACGCACATATTACACACACCTAAAGGATCTCATTTACTCTTTTACTCTTGGTTAACCCACTTCCCTTTCCAGGTTTTTGTGTTGGGCAAGTAATCCACCAGTAGTTAGATTTATTCATTTGAGACTTTAGTAATGAAACGTGCTTCTTTGTCAGATGTACTTGTATCCCATGTTACATTGTATTTGGTTTGTTCATCTGACTTTTTGATGCATCTTGTAGTGAAACACATAATACAATCATATTTAACTACATTAATTACATTAATTAATTAATATTTAACAACAGCCTTAGGATGTTGGAAAATGAAAGTTATTAAATGTCCCACATTAACAGCCCACCTTTGATATCTTTTTTGTATGCATCAATCTCTTTCAAAGATACGTTCAAGTAAATAAGGTCTTAGGCAAGGGCCGGCCCAGCGGTGCAGCGGTAAAGTTTGCATGTACCACTTGGGCGACCCAGGGTTCCCCGGTTCGGATCCCGGGTGCTGACTTACCCACCATTTGTTAAGCCATGCTGTGGCAGGCGTCCCACATATCAAGTAGAGGAAAATGGGCACAGATGTTAGCTCACAGCTGATCTTCCTCAGCAGAAGGAGGAGGATTGGCAGCAGATGTTAGCTCAGAGCTAATCTTCCTCAAAAATAAAAAATTCAGAAACTTAAAAAAAAAGAAAGAAAATAAGGTCTTAGACAGTCTTGGAAAATCTTTAATCTTGAAGGTGGGCTCATGGTATGTATCTATGTATGTAGGAGACAGGCTTGGAAAGAGAGAGTGGCTCATGATACACTGTTAAATTCTCATCTCCAAAACTAAATTAGGAGTCCCTTCTCTGGATAATTTATCAGTCAAATAAAATACATCAGGCACATAATATACTCTCAATAAATATAAACAGAAGGCTTAATTATTACATACTAGAAAATATAAACGTTTATAGTGCTTAAGTAAAATGGTTTAATGATAAATCTGATACTTGAACTTAGTAAAAAGCTTGAAACAATAATTTCAAAATACTGATGTTTCTATTTCAATAATTTCTGTGTATATAACATAAGATTATATGTCACTTTAAATCTCAAAATCAGAAATTTTCTTCTTTTTATTCCATATTGCAAATGCAGAATTTTTAGTTACATCTCATTTCCCTGACATGATTGCAATGACAAGGTGGGTTTTTTTCCTAAAATTCTATTTTTTTTGATATTAAGAAATATGTATTGGGCCCCAAAGGTACCAAGTATTTCCTTTGTAAAACCATTCAGGTGAAAATATATATGCTTTCTATATATGAATAAAATAATCCCACCAATAGTGAAAATGCAATTTAATTTTAGTATATTAAGATTTTACCTTCTTTTAGGAGACATCAAAAAATATGAGCACAGTACCATTCACAGCAGAAATTGAAGCAGAAATGGCATATATAATATATGAAGAAAAATGTACTTCTTATTTATTTGTTTATTTTTTTGAGGAAGATTAGCCCTAAGCTAACATCTGCCACCAATCCTCCTCTTTTTGCTGAGGAAGACCGGCCCTGAGCTAACATCTGTGCTCATCTTCCTCTACTTGATATGTGGGATGCCTGCCTCAGCATGGCTTAACAAGCAGTGTGTAGGTCTGCACCTGGGATCCGAACCGGCGAACCCCAGGCAGCCGAAACAGAATGTGCGAACTTAACAGCTGCGCCACTGGGCTGGCCCCTTTATGAATTTATTTTTGTCCTTTCTCAATGTCTCTGGGAAAGCAAAGGTCAGTGGTGGAAGTTTTTAGCAAGAGATAGTATGTATAATAACTATAAACATGAACTCGGGAGCCAGGTTTCTTGAGTTTATCATCTAGCTAACAAATTGTATAATCTTACACAAATCATATAATCTTTTTGTGCCTCAGTTCCCTCATCCGTGAGAGGGGGTAACACTGGTACCTTCATCAAAGGGGTGTTGTAAAGATTGCATTTGTTCAGACACATAAAATACTTTAAATGATACCTGGAAAATATTAGTAGCATTAAATTGCTGTTAGTACTCATATGTTTAAAAGTCAGGTATATGTTCTAAGGAAAAAGAAAAGATTTAAAAGCAATTACTTTTAACAATTGTAATACAGGTCCCCAGCCTCAGGTCTTAGTCTTTAATTTGGTTTAAAGAACAAAATGCTTTCTAAGACATCACACAGGCTTCAGTGTCTAATTATGTAAAAGGAACAAATCTTCAGGACCTAAGGTTAAAGCTGGTGATTACAAAGCTTACTACCCCAAGCCTAATGCTAAATCAATATTGAGGTAATAAAATGGCCACATATCATTATTTTAGACTTTACTGTTAGATCATTGAGTGACTGTAATTAGTCTTTTTAAAGCTGTAAAGATGTAGTTTATATTTGGGCATGTAGTCATAGAACAGATTTTTCCCATTAAACCTAACATATATATATATTAGGTCTGGCTGCTCTTCCCTATTAATTAACATTGCTATTTGGAGGACTTAATTTGAGATTTCGTGTTCTTTAATGTTTCAAAAAAATCATTAATATTCCAGAAATTCACAGTAGGAGCATTCTCTGTGGTAGAAGTAAACAAGGATTTTTAACTTGGGGATTTTACTTTTATCATATTAACCACACTACATTTACCATCTCTGTTCAAATATAATTCACACATGTAATTAATTTATTCTACATTGAGGACACCCAGTATCAGTATGTTGGGTGCTTCCCTATACTAGGCCCTGAGGATAGGGAGATGAATGAGACAATCTGTCTGCTCTCAAGGATCTTGTCATTGAATAAGAGAGGAAAGTAAAGGAATAGCCACCATCCCATATGACATTTGGTGTGATCATGGTCGACGCATTCACTGGGCCGTCTCTGTGCGGTTAGAGAAAGCAAGCCAGAGGAAACACCAATGCCAGAAAAGCATCTGGAGTTTTAAAGGTGCCCAGCTCCTGATATTTTGTATAAGAAGTCACTCACTAGGGAAGACAGAAGTGAAGATAAAAGCAGAGCACACCCAAGATATAACTAAAGGTTCTTAAGATTTTACCAAAAAATAAAAAATAAATTAAAACTACATTGGAGAAACTGCAAAGAGAAGAACATTTAAGACCTTGGAATATCATATCATTAAGAGTGTGATTTGAAAGTGCTTGCCATCCCTTCACTCTTGGTGCCGCTTAAACCCCTTGCACACGTGGCCATCTCTCACTGCTGTCCTTTAAGCTGGCATTGCCACTGAAGCCCGGGGCTATTCTTTCCTGAAAAGCACTAGACTAGGGCCAGATGGCGACATGTGTCAAAGTGGCAGCAGGGTGTAGTGGGGCTCGCCTTCCAGGAATGTCACAGCTCAGGTTTCAATTGCTGGCCTGTCCTTAGAAGCCAGGCTTGCTGCTGAACTTACCTAGGGCAGGGTCTTTACCTCAAAATTAAAATTCCCAAGGAAGTTGTGAGTATTAAATTAGATGATTTATGGGGAAATATCTATATAAAAACTCAATAAATGTTCTTTTCTTTTTAGGGATGAGCAGGTGCTCACAAACTTCTACCGTCAGTAACTGAAAGTGAAGTGTGCTCTAGAAAGGACAGATATTGGATTTGAGCAAAAGAAGCAGTTTCATGTTTGAGGGATAAGGAAGAAGTTGATAGAGAAGCTGTTTAAGAGTATCTTAAGAGTTAGGAGCAACTGGGTGTCTGTTTTCAAACGGCATGTGTCCTCTGCAATGGCCTCTTCCCATTTGGGAGTTGCAGCCATGGAAGCAATCTTGAGGGGAAAGCAGGTTGAGACCCAGGAGCATAGCAGTTTAGGGCATGTTTCCTGGACTTAAGCATCTGGGTAGGGATTTAGGTGCCCCCACTCACCAGCTTTGTGACCCTTGGGCAATTTATGTAACCTATTTCTGTCTCCGTTTTCTCATCTGTAAATTGGGGATACCAATAGATACTTTATATGGTGTGGATTAAATGCAGCAATGTAGTATAGAACTCAGCACAGTATGTGATACCTAAATCCTCAACACCTGCTATGTGTTGTTAAGAGATTGCCCATGTTTTCTGTTTCTTTAATAGCGATGTCCTGATTTCTTTCAATTAAATTCAGCAAATATTTACTGGACACCTACAACATTCAAAGTACTGTGTGGCTTACAAAGATCTCACCTTTAAGCACCTGATCTTAAGACGAGGGCTGGTAATATACAAATAACTACAATCCAAGGCAGACCACCAGGTCCTACAATAAAGATTTATAAGGAGTACATGAGGCAGGATCTTCACTTCTGAATGGAGAACATGGGGAAGGTTTCAGGGAGAAAAAATTCTGTGCTCTCAGCCTTTATGAGGACAATTCTTATGGGAAACAATTGTGAAAATGTAATGTAAAGCAGAGACTAGAATATATCTTTTTGGGACATAAGTGTGATGGGAACATAGGCTGTTTGTGAGTTGGGAGAGTGGAGAGTAGGTATAGGGCAAAATTAAACAAAAGAAGCAGATTGAGGCTATGATATAAAAGGTCGTAAGTGTCATTCTAGAAAACAGCACTTTATTTTGTAATTAGCAGAGCACTATTAAAGGCATGATCAGATGTGAATTCTAGGGAAGTTAGCCTGGAAGCATTGTAGAGAATGAAACAAACTGTGGAGAGAATGGAGGTAGTAGGGACGGTGTGCAAGAGGTGGGAGGACTGTTTCTTACATCTTGACAGCACATGGAGAATTTTAGAACTAGATGGCAATGAGAGAAGCCCCTCATCTCACTGATAACAAATGAGGCCCAGGAAGGTTAAGTGACTTGCCCCAAATCCCAGAAATTAGTGGAATAAATGAGAGAAGAAACTGGATTTTGCTGGTTCCGAGGCCAGCATTGATTTCCCCCAATCACACTGCCCTATTTTAATTTACATCTCTGCGTGGTATATAAGCCACGTCCATTTTATGTGTGAAAACTAGCTTAGATTTCTAGGCTTTGAACAATGTTATAGACTCATTCTGACCTATTCTTAATGACACTACAAGTGTTAGTGTGTTTTTTTATAATGTTTTTTTCTGAGTTTCATTGTAGTTAATCTAAATGTGCTACAATTAGGAATGAAGACACATTAAGCCCTATACCATATTATCAGTTACTATTATTGTCAATATTTAAAGGGAATGTTGATCTGCATTAGCTACAAGACAAAGAGTACTAAGGAATGTCATTAAAGGTTGCGCTGTAGGAAATGGAAAATTCCATCATTGCTGTGTGTTGAACTATGACAACCCGCTTACTGGCCACCAGCTTTAACAAAATTACTTTGATCTGCTAATATTTCCTCCCATTTGAATTTCATTTCAATAGATTATATTAATGTTTTAAATTTCACACTTTAGATGGTTTTTGGATACTTATCAGGATTGGTTCCCAGACTCCCATTTTAAATTTGTTATTAATATAAAAAAGGTTCTTTTTCTCTAGATTATTTCTTGCGTATGAGTGGTATGAATACACACAATTATGTTCTTTGACTTCTTGTGACATTATTTATATGAAAACCGGGGTAATTTAGCTTCGAAATTTCTCGTGCACGAGTTGTACTTGAAAAGTGAGGGTTTAGAGTGTCCTGTGTCAATGACTTGCAGCTGTCTCCCTGCAGCCTTGGACTCTCTTTAGCTCCAGATTGGCATCTTACTCTCTTCTTCACAGTTACATTTTGATAACTAAGAGGCACCTCAGTTTTAATATTTCCAAAACAGAACTTTAGATTCCTCCTACTCAAGCTTCTCCCCGCCTTCCCCATCCCAGTAAATGACGCCACTGGCCCAACTGCTCAAGCCCCAAATCCTTGAAAAGAACCTTTGTTTTCTGTTCAATAACCAACCATCAACAAGTCCTGTTGTTTCTGTCTCCAAAATTACACCCAGAATCTGCCAACTTCTCTATATCTCCAGCACCACACCCTAGTAAGAGCTGCCGTCATCTCTTGCCTGGATTACTGCAATTGCCGTGCATCCACTAGCGTGTAAGCTCCATGAGTACAGGGACTTTATCGTGTTTACTGTTATATTCCTCACACTTAGAGCAGTGCCTAGCAGCTCCCAAGTGTTTCCAAATGTACTTTGAATAAAATACTAACTCCTGCCATGACCTTCAATTCTCTGCAAAGACTAATCCCAAATCTATCTCTCTGACTTCATCTTACATCACTTCTCCCTTTTGGCTATGCCTTTTATCTGGATTTTATATGGTTAGTTCATTCTTGCCCACTTAAGTCTCTGTTTAAATGACACCTGCTTAGGTAGGCCTTCCTTGATCTAAGATAGCAACTCAGGCACTCAATTACCACAACTCTGTATTTTATCTTCTTTATAGTATATGTTCTTTCTAGTATAATTTTTACCTGCCTTCCTCAGCAAGAATTAAATCTTCATGAGAATAAGGAATTTGTTTTATCACAACTGTATTCCCAAGACATGGAATAATGCCTAGCCCTGGTAGGCTCTCAATAGATATTTGTTGAATGAATAAATCAATCTGTCATGAATATCATATATGTTAATTGGCCCTTTGTGACTATGATCCCATCAATTCAAGAGGATCTCAGAGGACTCTGAATTCACCATGGCTGTGAAAAAGGAAAAGAATGGAATTAACCTGCTTCACTCTAGGCTGAGAGCAAAATGAACTCTTCCAAATGAGAAGTTTGTTCTTACTATCAAAATGCTAAAATCAAGTAAGCTATCTGACCTAGATAAAAGGTCATGATAGATTCCATCAAATGTTTCACTAAAATCGTATCAATTTGTAAAAAATATATCGTACTGTAGACTTGTCCTTTTTGAATTGGCATCAGAAAAATCAATATTATCTGGCAAATGTAGTCTTTTGAAGCACACTTCTTTTGTTTGCCCGGTCCTCTGAAACTGCTCTAATTTTCTCTTTAAAAACTGCTGTTATTTTTACTCACAAGTTCTTTAGCAGATGGTGATTATAAGAATCATTCTTTTCTTTTTGAAAACTATTTTCCTAATCTTCAGGTAATTTCCCTCCTCTGTATTGCTGCATAAAAATAGCATGGTTCACACTTTTTTCTTGTCTACAACAAAACTAGAGAATAAAATTCTTAATGGCCAAATATGTAGACCTTTTAAAATCTTTTCTAAAATCTCATTTTACCTGCAATCAAAAGATGTTTGTGTGATTTTATTATGTATATATCAACTCAATATCTATACCAAAATTAGCATATATATATATATATAGTCTTTTAAATTTCTTACATTCGAAAGAAAGTTCTGTTGTTGAGCATTTCAAAAGATGAAAGATACCTTTGAAGACAAATATGTTAGAAGTAAACATAATTTAATTCATTACACTGTCCAGTAGTAAAATATAGTATAGGAAAACAATGTATAATATTACTCTTTTCCCAAATATTTTATGTTGTTCAAATCACTCTTTCTTAAAAACAAAATTGATATAAAAGACAAAGAATAAGGGATACTTTAAAAAAAAAAAAGGTCACAGAAGCAAACATCAAAAAGAGAGAAAAATATGAATCTTATTTTGAAAACGAAAGACAGTTTTGAAACATGCTTCTATAGAACTAAAAAAAGTATTAATATATAGATAGAAAAATAGTATAACTGGAAAAATTGACAGTTTCAAGAAGGCTAATGAAAGGACTAAAATGTGTATGTTAATGAAGGAAATTATTTTGATTCACATTAATTTATTATGTATATATATATGCACATACATTTGGAAGTCACTATGATGTATATTATTAGTGGTATCAGATTAAGCCCCTACCTTAAGGAGATTTTCATTTGGGAAGGAGAGCAGAGGCTATAATCTACAGCAGATAACTATAATAAAGAACAGTGTATAAAAATTTCCTAAGAAGAAGTGCTGGGGAATTAATAGTGAGAAAAATTACTCTCAAAAAGGATTAGCAAGTAAGGCATTATGAAAAAGGTGACATTTGATGATTATATTATTCTTAATAGTTATAACAACAAGAACAATATAGTATATACTAGTAATGTACAACAGTGTAATAACAATAATACTAACATTTATTTACTAGTCTTCACTCCAGGTATTGTTGAATATTACTTGCAATATTTCATTTAATCCTTTCAACTGCCTGTGATGATAGGTACTATCAATGTATCTATTTCATAGATGAGAAAAGTGAGATTTAAGAAAAAGATTTCCAAGGTCACCCTGGTGGTAGTGAGTGGAAGAGCTAATATTAGACCTCATAGGTGTCTTGAAAACCACAGGACCCCATTGATTTTACTCCAGTATGTAGAATTCTGAGTGTCCTTCCCCATTTACACACACACAAACACACACACACACATACACACTGTAGGAATAGTACTTTCATTCCATGGCTCTATCTTCATTGGCACAGTTGAGCAGATTCTGAAATAATCATCCACAAAATTCCATGGTGAATAATGTCTCCACTAGGGAAGATTTACTTAATTTTCAGATTGGTCATATTGACAAAGTTTTGTTCACCTTTCTGTAGAATACATCAAACTCACTTTACTGGGGCATACGCATTTAAAAGTGAGATCGGATTTTATTTGGGTGGATGTCAAAGGTCTCAGATGTGATTCCCACTTATAAAATATATGTAGAAGACCTAAAATATGAACTAAAGGCATCAAGGAAAAAGAAAAAAAAGGTGCATCATCACATTTGGCTTAAAAGTGAAATATTTAACATTCAAATTAATGGAGGAAAACATTTTCTGAATTTACAGAAACCATATTTTTAAGATAATGTCTATTTACGCTAAGTGATACATATTTTTAACTACAGATTTTCAAATTACAAACTCTTAAACAGAACTTTAAGCTAAACAGTACCCCCATTAATTGATGCTAATTGTATTTCATTATCCTAAAACTCTATTCCCATTTTTGGAAATGAAGCATAGAATAGTGGTTAAGAAATAAGACTTTGGAGCTACAATTCTTGGGTTCAGAATCCACCTCTGCCACTTATGAGAGGAGACTGACCTTATAAACCTGCAAAATGAGATAATGAGAGCGCTTAACTTATGTCATAAGAGAAAGTTTTAAGTTAAATGAGTTAAAATTAATTAATAAACTTAATTAAAATTTCTAAAACGGAAACTTGTCTGGCACATGGTAAGTGCTATATGAAGTATTTGTTAAATTAAAACTAAAATATGTTTAAGTAGATTCAAGTGGAGAATCCCAATCATGCACATGCATCATGAAGTATTGATTTATTGGTCAAGACTGAAAGCGACTCTTCCTGCCTTACAGGAGAGGGCAGTGGGGAGGGGAAAGGGCCAGATATTGCAGAGATCAAATGATCACGAAGTCTAATAAGAGACATATAAGTGTTTTGATGTACTTTTTGCTCTCTCTCTTGAAAAGCATCCATCTGAAAAACAGAAAGACAATGCCAGATTAATCTTCATGCATTATTAATTTTTCCAATAAACTTAATTCTCATTTCATTATAAAAAGACCTCTCGGGAACAGAAGGCATAATGCTGTCTTATAATTTATTTATTTTTTAAACCAGACAAACAGAAATCATGGATGGTCAATAATATCTTTATCAAAAATCTGCTCTGTTTGGTTGAATAAATATTTATCCTCCACAAGTAACAAAGCCTTAAACTAAACAATTTATTCAGTGTTATATAAGTCTGCATTTTCAGATTCTGAAAGGCCTAGCATCAGACAATATATTTATGGTATTTTCTCTTTAGCTGAAAGCAGGTCACTCACTAAGCTCATGATCCTTGATGGCCAAGCCCGTATCCTGTTCTCCGTATTATAGTTAGCACCCACATAGTACCTAGCATACTGTAGGTTGAATGAATGAGTAATTGAATCCATAACACAAAGCGTAGAACGTAAATCATGTCTAGTTTAGGTTTATTAGGCAAACTAGAGCACATCCAGTATAATTAGAATTTCAGATAAACAACAAATAATTTTTAGTATCAGTAGCTCCCAAATATTGCACAGGACATACTTACACTGAAAATTATTCATTGCTTACTTGAAATTCTAATTTCACTGGGTGACTTGTATTTTCATGTGCTAAATCTGGAATTCTAGTCTAGTTATTGTAATAAACTAATATTTACTTATTTATTCAACTAGTCATTTACCAACAAGTATCTGTTGTTTCATTAAATTATTAAATGATGTACTGCATGTCTACCACATGCCAGGAACAATTCTATGCCCTGGGGACTCAGCAATACATAACATTAGCAGACTCTCACTTCACGGAGCATGCATTTCAGTGGGAGATGGGGGTAGATGAAAAATAAATAAGTATTAAGTTGGCAAGCTAACTTCAGTTAATGATAAATGCCATGAAGAAAATCAAGCAAGATGATAAGGGTAGAGAGGGAGGATGGATCAAGGGCTACCTTAGATAGAGAGTACAGGAAGTCATCATGAAATGATGAGAAGACCGCAATACAAAGAGCCAGGGGAGGAGGACAAAAGGAAGAAGGAGGAATAGCAAATGCAAAGAACCCTAGGTAGAAATAAATTTCCCTGCTACACGAAAAGAGTGAAGACCATGGGACTACCTCAAGCGAAAAAGCTCCTGCACAGCAAAGGAAACCATCAACAAAATGAAAAGGCAACCTACCAAATGGGAGAGATATTTGCAAATCATATATCTGATAAGGGGTTATATCCAAAATATAGAAAGAACTCATAAAACTCAATAGCTAAAAAACAATGTGATTTAAAAAGCAAAGCATCTGAATAGACATTTTTCCAAAAAGGACATACAGGTGGCCAACGAGTATGTGAAAAGTGCTCAGTATCACTGATCATCAGGGAAATGCAAATCAAAACCACAATGAGATATCACCTCACACCTGTAGAATAGGTATTATCAAAAAGACTAGAAATAACAAGTTTTGGCAAGGATGTGGCAAAAAGGGAACCATTGTGCACTGTTGGTGGGAATGTAAAGTGGTGCAGCCACTATGGAAAACAGTGTGAAGGTTCCTCAAAAAATTAAAAGCAGAACTATCAAATGATTGAGAAATTCTACTTTAGGGGATTTATCCAAAGCAAACTGAAACACCAACTGGAAAAGATATATGCATCCCCGCATTCACTGCAGCATTATTTATAATAGCCAAGACATGGAAGCAACCTAAGTGTCCGTTGATGGATGAATGGATAAAGAATATGTGGTGAATACATACAATGGAATGTTATTCAGCCATAAATAAGAAGGGAATCTTGCCATTTGTGACAACATGGATGGACCTGAGGGCATTATGCTGCGTGAAATAAGTCAGACAGAGAAAGACAAACACCTTATGATCTCGCTTATATGTGGAGTCTAAAACAACAACAACAACAAACAGAACTCATAGATAAAGAGAATGGTTTGGTGGTTGCCAGAGGTGAGGGGTGGGAGGTGGAAAAAATGGGTAAAGGTGGTCAAAAGGTACAAGTTTCGTTATAAGATAAATAATTGCTGGGATGTAACATTCAGTGTGAAAACTATAGTTAACAATACTATATTGCATATTTGAAAGTTGCTAAGAGAGTAAATCTTAAAAGTTCTCATCACAAGAAAAAAATTGTAACTGTGTAGTGATGGATGTTGACTAAAGTTATTGTGATGATCATTTTGCAATATATGTAAATATTGAATCGTTGTGTTGTACACCTGAAGCTAATATAATGTTATACGTCAATTATATCTCAATTAAAAAAAAACAGGGAAGACCAATTGGATTGTAGTGAGCAGGGGGCTGGGGAGTGCTATAAATGTGATATAAGATGTAAGGAACCAAGCAAGATTCAGATCATGCAGAAACTTGCATTCCATGGTGTGACATTTGGATTTTATTCAAGTAGGATGGGAACCACTGGAGTGGTTAAGATAGGGAGTGATATGATCTAAAATATTTTCAAAACAGCCCTTGGGATGCTGTGCGGAAAATGGATAGGTGGAGTGGGAAGGGTAAGAGTGAGGAACACCTGCTAGGAGGTAATTCAAGAGCAATGGTGAGGAACGACAGGGGCTCATGGCAGGCTGGTGAGAGGTGGATGAATTGGAGATGTATTTTGAATGTGAAGGTACTTATGGATGAGTTTAACTTGAGATCAGAGAGGAGTGTCAAGAGAAGGGGAAAAATACACTTTCCTACTTCGAGATGTACTTATTCTATGTATGACCTGCATATAAGAATAAATTGATCTTCTCTGTCCTTCATTCTCAGTTGCCTATATTGGCCTCATCGGTGGTTAGCCTGTACTTCCTGGAACTCACAGATGTCTTCAAACCTGTGCACTCTGGATTTAGCTGCTATGACCGGAGTCTTAGCATGCCGTACATTGAACCCACCCAGGAGGCAATTCCTTTCCTCATGTTGCTTAGTTTGGCTTTTGCTGGACCTGCAATTACGGTAAGAATTGCCCCAAATTGTGTTTGCCCCAGAAAACTAAGAATGACCATATTTGTGTAATAAGTAGGTTAAAAGCAAACAAAAAGTGAACTCTAAATCTTAGACCAGAAAGATCATGTCTTTGAGATATTTTGACAGTATCATATGGGAATACTTAATAGTTTAAAATTTCTGGCATTAAAAGTTAAGATTATATGATTGCAAAAATGATGGTCCCTAGTGTTTACTTTTATAAATCATTCTGAAAAAAAGGTTTGTAACTGCATAGTTCTCCTTGAGCTAAAATGACATTTCTGATACACTTCCTAATTAATGTATTTTTCATGTGCTTATTTGGTATCTGAAGTCTGGAAAACTGGAGGGAAAAAACAAATAATTATATAGCTGACAGAATCTTCTCAAATGTACATGGTGATATTACTTAAACAGTGTCATTTTATACCAGGTTAGCATTTTTTGTTGATTATGAGCACTGAGCATCAGCAACTATAAAGAGGACACAGCTCACATTCCTGGCTCAGCTCACACACACACACACACACACACACACACACACACACACACACACGAGTAAAATACTTTAGATTCAGAAGAGGCATTTGCATTTCAAAATATGTAACACAAAGAAATGCCCTAACCTACTGGAATCGAATTAAAAACATAGTTGTTTTTAGTTTGCTAACCTGCACGTTGTGAATAACATACTTTTAGATAAATTCATTAATAATTAAGACTGGCCAAGACTTTCCATCATCCTTTCTGCCCCCAGAATCCTACCTAGAGGCAAGAGACATGTTTCAAGGTTAATAATATTTATTTCTACCAGGAGGAACTCTTACTTTGCTTTTATCGTGCTCATGAATGTTAGAGGAAGTGGTTATGAAATTAAAAGCTGTGTTTGAATTGAGTTTCTACAAGACTCCCTAATGAACTGGCCTGTTCTGGGTCAGTACATCAGCAGCTTTAGGCAAGTCTTTGTATAGATCTTCTAAACTCTATACTTTTACATAGCTATGAATTTACTTTTTAAAAATTTCTCCTATATTAAGTAATCATAACACGCTGTTTATACTATAAATAATGTCAAATATTCTCAGAAAATAAAATTGGAACTTAATTTTCCATACAACTTTATCATACTTAAAAGGTCTCAAAATACTTTGTAAATTAATGAGTTATTTGAACTCCAATAACTCCAGGGTGATTGGAAATATTAATAATGTACTTGGTAATAGCTGGCACTCAGACTAATAAAACATATTTACAGTGCAATATTGCTCAGAATAACAGCATTTTCCTATCATTTCTCTAAAGACATAAAAAATTTCATGTCTTCCAGTCATTTGAGAAGAGTGGAAAGAATATATGCTTTTAAATCTATTACACCAAAAAGTGTTTCTCCTAACGGGGGTTGTAGTGCACCAATTTATTATAATTGATATATTTGAAATAAAATAAATAAAATACTATACAAATGTTCACGACTCTGCTGAAAAGACTGTGTTGATATTTATTCATTTAAATAATTTGCTTTTTATATATCCAGAAGTCTTTCTTCCTTAGGGTATTTTATTAAGTCGCTAGGAAAGCAAGTCTAATTGTGGCACTCCCTGCCAGCACCATTTATCTCACATTGATCCCTTTGCTGACACTGTTACATGTCCTGGGGACAATGACCTTGGCCTCATCACTGTGTTCCTGCTTCTCTGACTCCCTCATTTCCCGTAATAAGTTCTCAATATGCAATTTAAGGATGTTTTCTGGGGGATTCTGGGTCGAAGCTTCCTTTCTCGAGCCCTGAGAAATGAAAGAACAAATGTGCCATGGCTCCCTTCTACCACATTGACCTGGGGAGCCCAGTGCCAATTCCTTTGGCAAAGGCCCCACTGAACTCCTGGGTCTCCACAGGGCCTCGATAGCGGCTGCATGCCTCCTAATGGAACGAGAGGCAGGCTAGGGAAATATTGACACCCTGGTGTCCCTAATTTCCCCCATATCACTTAAAGCTCCAGGATGTCAGTAATTCTCTTCTTCCACACTTGTTTCATAGGCTTTAGGTAAACAACTCAATGGTAAAACAAGTCTTGACTTTGCTGCCATCAAATACTATTTTTCACAGTTTTTTCTACAAATATACATCATACTTCTTCTAGATTTCTCTCTAATTTTGTTTTTCCCTCTATTTTTAAGACTTTGTCCCAAAGCATGCATTTTCTCAACACTGGTCCCAATGTCTGGTCCCATCTTGTTCCAGAACCATAATTCTGTCTCTGATCTCACTATGTATGTCATTACTTAACCCCTTACCTGCCTTTCTTGAAAGTGAAAATAACAAATAGACCGTAATCTCTGACTTTCAAGGATGCCTTTTTCTTTTTATCTTTATGGTGGCATAAGCCTCGTTCAAATGGAGTAGTAGAGGAAGGGAGGGAGGCAGAGGGAACCCTTCGTTTGGAAATGGCTTTTAAAGCCCGCTTGTGTGAGGAGAGGCACTTCCTGTTTTCACCCATTTACCTGGAGAGAAGACAGAGCAAAACGAAAGACCTCCTGTCAGCAATATTCTTTAAAAGGACCTTTATATGAGCAAAAGAAAGATCAACTGATCTTTTTATACAGGCATTTAAACAAAAATCATCAAGTGTTTGCTTCTCAGATTTTTTTTTATGCTTTGAGAGATATTTTAAAAATAACTTGATTTTGTGACATTACATGAAAAACTGTAAAAGTTCCTTTCATGTCTGTGGAATGCATGTTGCATTTCTCTGAAATTGTCCTTAAATTGGAAAATTTCATCCTTAATATTCAATTTTCACTTCCTGTAGAGTGATAATGAAACAAGCACTTTGTTTAGTCCTTTGGAGATTATTTCTCAGGGAAAACAGCACAGAACACCTGGGTTTATCATAAATCTTCAAGAAATCTACATGCACTTTCTCTTCTCTGGAAGTAAAATTTTATTACACATTATTAAAGGATAAGTATATCAAATTTTATAGGAGAATCCTATCAGAATTTGATTAGAATTCCTAGGAGGTAACCTTAGCTTTCAGAGACTATACATGCAGTAGTCCCTGCTTATCCGTGGCGGGGATAGCTTCCAAGATCCCCGGTGGATGCCTGAAACCATGATAGTACGAACCCTACACCGAACCTGATACAAGTCAGCTCTGAAGTGACTGATGGGCGGGTAGCCTTTTCAGTATGGATACCCTGGACAAAGGGATGATTCACATCCCTGGCAGGATAGAGCGGATGGCGTGAGATTTCGTCACGCTACTCAGAAGAGCATGCAATTTAAATCTTATAAATTGTTTGTTTCTGGAATTTTCCATTTAATATTTTCCAACTGAGGTTGACTCGGTAACTGAAACCACAGAGAGTGAAACCATGGATAAGGAGGGACTACTGTACAATCAAAATGCAGAATATCAAATGTATTAGGGTTTCAAAAGACATAAATTGCAAATTTAAACATTGAAGATAGTGTGATGAATATTACACTATTTTTGTTGTTGTGTTTTATTGCTTTCACAAGAAAGACCTTTCGGATTGTGAGTTCTCCCTGTGGTGGCTGTTCTGAGGGCAGCGCCCATACAATAATAAGCAATATATTTCCTCCCTACACTCCCCTGAAACAGTCATTTTGGAATCTCTTCCAAAAACCTGTCCATGATATTTGAGATGCCAAAAAATTGTATGGCTTCTTTTCAGGTCTGTGTACATCACAAAGAGAATACTGTGAAAAGATACTTGTCATAAACTGTTTTCTATTTACAAATGACAACAGCAACAAATAATTTTATCATCAAGGGCCAATCCCTGAAACCATATTGCAGCACAACAGCATGCCATTGAGAACAAGGAAACAAGCAGGAGCATCTGGAAATGCATTAGGAAGCATCTCTCCTTCCCCTGAGGAGAATTCTATCTTTAACCCAAATTGGATCATTTTGAAAATTCATGCGATGACATATAGATCAAGGTTAAATGAATAGAAGTGTGAGGAGAAAATTGGTGTCCTCCTTAAAGAGAGAGACAATTGGGTGATGTCAAGATACTGACAAGAAACCTCTATTCATATTACATAATCAAGCCAAATAGTGTGAAAGCACTCTCTTGACATATGAGTTTTGAGCATATTAAAGAACTAAAATAAAACCTCTGAAATCTCAAGGTCATTTGAGATAATGACTGTTATGTTGTGTGATGACACATTTCTCTAATGGCATTGTACAAATAAATTTATATATAATTTCGCATTCACGGACAAGACACAAACCATCACATATACAATTGAAAAGAAAGAAACAAAATTGTTCACAGAATTATTATTGAAGAAGTGAAGACGAAATCAATGTCTTTTAGCCATACAACAATGCATTTGAGAAATGAGTGGTTAATTTTCTTGCAATGATGATTTTGAGATAATCATTATATTATTCTATGTTCATGGTGTATCGTGTCATATCTGTCTACGTGAAATATAGAATCTATTGTTTCCATGTCTAACTTAAAGTGATAATGTAGGATATTTTTCAAGAAGTATAAATAATTAACTAAATGTTCAAGGATTTGAAAAAAATTCCTTTTATTTCTATATAATTGATCTTAAAAGAGTTTATCATGTATGCCACATGATTTTCACACACATATGGTTACTAGGAGAGTTTCACTAAGAAAATTATATGCAAATTAAGATTCTTTATAATTGGACACACACATTACCTACAGAACTAAATGTAGCAGATTGAGCATTCGAAGCAGAAGAGCGTAGGCTTACTGTCATCAGTTTAAAAGAAACCTATAATATTAAATACTTCATAAAATAAATGTTAAGCTGGTATTGAGAACTGGGAAGTTTCCCCTGGAAAACCTGTTTCAACCTCTAATCACGGTTATAATCTTCAAAGTAACATGACCACTTATATCTAAAGGACATATGTCTACTTTTCTCAGCTCCACATGTTTATACAAATCAATTCTAATTTCACAGTAATCTCTTAGATACAGTAATCCAAAATATTTAAAATTTTTTGCATAAGTAAAACTCATAATTTCAAATCTTGCTTCTCTTGTACAGAATAACTAACAACCCAAATGCCCAGGGTAATTAGCCAACGAGAATCCCACAGTGAAGGTAACAAATGCAAACTCCATAGTGCCAGGCTCTGTGCTAGACAGTGAGGATAAAAGGTAAAGAAGAAACGGGTCTTCCTCAGATGGACCTAGTCTAGTGAGAGAATTAAATGAATAATTGAAGTGCACTTTAATCAAGTTATGCTAGAGGGAAGGACAAAGTCTAAGGAAGCCACATGAAAGGGGGCATAATTCAAGCTGGGGTACAGTAAAGGATTTCAAAGAAAACTTCCTGAAGGAAATGATGCCTAAATATATTGAGTTCCTTCACTGATGTCCTATGTCCTAGAATCCTATGGCAAGTGCACTGTTCCTTGTCTTAAGGTAGTCCTTCTGATACTACAGTAAGTTTCTCTGTCCAGTGTAAACACATTTTCTAAATATCTACACCTAGGAAATACTACCCAGAGTGAGAGCAGAATCAGTCACCATGTGATTAATCATTAGACATCACTGGGTGTTGTTGGACAAAGGGCCAACGTAACCACATTAAAACTCCAGGATGCTATCACACCCTTAACCCGTATTTAGGAGCACAGAAGGTCCAAACCATGCTCCTTATAGTGCCCTCATTGCTTACTTTACACTGCTCCCTCAAATACTCAAGAGAAATTGCTCACTTTAAGTTTTTGAGAACAATACAACTTTACCTTGTTGAATTCATGATGTGTTAAGAGATAACATAATTCATTTGTACCCATTGAGTTCATTCTGAAAACCCTCTTATCTTTGCAGATTATGGTAGGAGAAGGAATTCTCTACTGTTGTCTGTCCAAAAGAAGAAATGGGGTTGGACTGGAGCCCAACATTAATGCTGGAGGCTGCAACTTCAATTCTTTCCTTAGAAGAGCCGTCAGATTTGTTGGTGGGTGTGGGGAATCACAAAGAAAGGAAATGTTTTTTTCAAATAGGAATGTTGTATTTAATTACAGATATTAAGTCTTTAAAGCTATAATTTAGTTGTATAATTTCAGGTACATGATGAGTTTTACATTATACTAAAAAACTGCTAAAACACTAACATTTGGGCTTTGTATCTGAAATGTGTTATTTACAGTTATAGTCCTTGTTTTCAGAGCTAACATGCCATGCATTTCAGTATATTTTTGTCTTAGCTGTGGTTGAAGCATAGATTTACTTTAAAATGGTTTCTCTGGATCTGTGTTCATTTTTTAAAGTGGAGAATAAATGTCAGCAGGCCAGTATGAATGGATGACTCTTCAGAAATTAGTTTAGCAACATCAATGATTCCATTTCAGTTCTCCTGGAGCGTTTTCATCCAGAAGTTACTGCACATGGAAATGTCACCACAGAGTACTGCATCAAGGCTATTTTTCCTTTGTTATATCCTCCAACTTTACCTCCCATTTTTCATGAGACCTATAGAAAATCCATGGGGCTGGCTAACCAGCGTCTGAATCAAACCAGTATCTAAACCTTCATCCCCTCTGATTAGCATGAGACCATCCTTTTTTTTTTTTGCAGGGAAAGATTTGCCCTGAGCTAACATCTATTGCCAATCTTCCTCTTTTTTTTCTTTTCTCCCCAAAGCCCCAGTGCATGGTTGTATATCCTAGTTGTAAGTCCTTCTAGGTCTTCTATGTGAGCCACCAACACAGCATGGCAATTGACAGACAGGTAGCGTGAACCTAGGAAGTGAACCTACCTGCTGACACACTGAGAGTGCCGAACTTTAATCGCTAGAGCCTCTGGGCTGGCTCAGCATGGGACCATCTTAATGTTAGTCAAGTCACAGACCTTTTTTTTTTTCAACTGAGTTGAGAAGTCAAGCCACAGTACATCACACCAATGTGGATGTTTTACATTCATTCCAATTAAGTCAGTAGAAAGTTATTTTTCCTTGTAACTTCTCAGCTCAAAAGAATAAGTAGTTTCATTTAATACCTAGTAGATAATTAAATACAACTGTCTTCCCACTAGAGGAAAAATCTGGTCTAAATCATGCCCTAGATTCTGCTTTACCAGGCAAGGCACATGGAGACAGTAAGATAAGAATAAGCTTCTTAGCAGGGTCATGAACTTAGGCAAGGAAGTAAAAGGTCAGGACAAGCAGCTGATCTCCTCTCTGAAATGCCTTATTCTGTGAGGATAGTCCATCCTACTCTAGAGAACAGTGTCCCAGAGTCAGCAACTCCATCCTCCATGCGTCTGGAGATTCTCATTCTCCAAAGGTATAAATGGGTGGGTTTCCCCACTTATCCATAGTCCTCTCTAAGACCTTGCATACTGCTGGGGAATTAGAATGTAGAAATAAACCTCCCATGTCTTGAACCCCAGGTGTGGGTGGAGAAGGAATTGGGAGAGTGATGGTTAGATAATGAGGAGGAGAGAAGGAAAAGACAAAACACAGTAACATGCAGGCCAGTGATCTTGGTCTGGAGGAGTCCACTGAAAAATGATCCAAGTGTGTCTCACACTGATTTCTATGAGCAAATCATGAATCAGAATTTAGGCTGTGAAGTCAGAGTGAATCCAGGGTGTCAGAACAACATAGAGGGAGTAGGTGAGTTCCAGATTATGTGTATGAGAGCAGAGAGCTAGACTCCCAAAGATAGGTCCAGGCAAGGGACTTGAAGCAGGAACGGAGTTGGAGTACACAAGCATGCATCAGGGTTTGTGAGTTTATGATTTAAGACTGGCCCCAGGAGGCAAAAGAAAGATCGATTTTGGACGAGGAGATATAAGAACATCATCTCTGAATTCCAAACTTGCAGGAAGGCTCCCACAGCCCTGTACTCATGATACAATTATTGTTTTCATGACAGGGTCCACTTGCCCTCTTCTCTGTTTTCATTAGCATTCCTGATATGACTACAGCTTCTTGGGAGTTTGAACTGATTCTGTAGGGTTTGACGACTATGGCTGGAGTTAGGGACCATCAAGAAGAGAGAGCCCTGGCAGCTCAAACATTCTAAGCAATTTATAATTATCCTGAATTTTGCTTCATTCCCCATATTTAATCCTTCTCAAATCACACAGTCGGTCACCTTAACATGTTCCAGGTATCTGACAAGTGACCTATAGTTAATAATATTAAGTATTGGCCCTATTTAACCAAACTGACAAAAATACCTCAAATTACTACTTTGGAGATACTAATTGACCTTATTTTTGCCTTAAGAATCTGTTTAGAAGTTTAGGAATTTTCTACACTATCTCCTCAAAATAAACTCAGAGAAAATGATCACAGCAGATTTAAAGGTTGTCATGTTAATGTGAAATAAACATGATTGATGAGGACACAACATCAGCTTTAAGCACTAACTTGGTAACAGTTTCTTTCCTTTTGCTTATAGGTGTTCATGTGTTTGGACTCTGCTCTACAGCTCTCATCACAGATATCATACAGCTGTCCACAGGATATCAGGCACCATACTTTCTGACTGTCTGCAAGCCAAACTACACCTCTCTGAATGTGTCTTGCAAAGAAAATTCCTACATTGTAGAAGATATTTGCTCAGGATCTGACCTTACAGTTATCAACAGTGGCAGGTTAGAAACTGACGTTTAAACACATTCCGTGCCAGTGTTTTCACTGTTCGTTAATAGCTTGAGGTATCATCTTAGGCATACATTTTTCAGTCACAATGATTTTCATTTTCTTTTTCTTCTCAATACGGTAATCTCTTTGGTGATTAAACCATAGAAACCCATTGGCGGCTCATTCTAAATCCTTCTATCTCCAAATTTCACCTTCACATTCTTGTCACCAGTCTTCATATCACCAAACCCCATTCAAGTTTTGTGATCTACCCTAAACTCACTATGGTTTTAGGTTACCAC
Organism: Equus quagga; assembly: GCF_021613505.1. Lineage (NCBI taxonomy): Eukaryota > Metazoa > Chordata > Mammalia > Perissodactyla > Equidae > Equus > Equus quagga. The sequence continues at coordinate 32,946,681 of NC_060284.1, forward strand.
AGTGGGTTTATTTTAGGATATTTATGGTCAGTCATGGCTTACAGTCAATATGTGTCTTGCATTGACTTAAGTGGAAGATATTTACATCTCTATTATATGTTTTATCAAACAAATCAAGTGAATTTTCCTTTTCCTAGACTTTAAAAAAGGATAACATCTGGGATTTTAGAAAATAAGGGACAGAAAAACCCAAGAAACTATCAACATTTTAAATTTTTTTTCAATCAATAATGTAAAAAATAAGCTTGTATGGTAAGAGATAATATTTTGTAAGTTCAAAAGAAATAAGTCACAGAAGGATGAGGGGCAGTAAACAATTATTATAAGAATTGTATTTGTCATTCAACAAGTTCCCAAAGATTGACTTAAGAGTGAAAAATAAGTTAATAGGTACACTTGAAGAATCAGAGCCTGATATTATGGAATTACACACATTCAAGTGCTCGTGGTCCATTCAATAATTTTGAACCTACAATTAAGATCTATATCCTCTATTCTTTCTCAGTCCTTTTACATTATCTTGCCTGTGTTGAATGGCAGTCCTTTTTACTGAGTATCAAATAATTAGAAGGACATTAATATAACTGAATTTTATTTTTTCCAAATTTTTATCCATTAAAAGAAATTTCTATTCTTCTTTTGTCTGTCCTTTTCAGTGTCTCTCTTGCTATCTTGTGTCTCACCTCTCCCACTTTTCTCCTTAAATTGTTTAATTAAATAAGATGCTCTGTGATTCTCGAGATAATTATTTTAAAGTGGAATATACAGAGAAACGTTTTGTTAAAGTCAGAGTTTCTTATGCTTTCTAGAGGGTGAAAAACACATTTAGACCCACTGCTGTGAGAAAATAATTTTGTCTTTTAAATTTTTATATAAATGAAACCGTATGTATTTAGAGCATAGAAAAATTTAAAAGCTTTAAAATCTTAGATTTTATGAATTTCCACTTTAAACTGACATAATTCTAATACCAAAGAATAACTATAATGCTTTCCAATCTGTTTCTACTTTCAACCATAATTACCATAATTCCAATGGTGTAATGAAGTGATCCCTCACAAAATTAGCACTTTATCTTGGAAAGTGCATCACTACCACCCTTTAATACTAATGGTGATCAGCAGCGTTTATTTTATCAGACTTTCCTCCAGAAAACCAAACAGAAACTATAGTTATTGCTCATTGCCCTGCGACTTTTAAGTTGAACATTTTACCCGCTTAGTGTTCTTGAGAGGATTGTTAGCCGTATATCTAAACTAGAAGGCATAATTTGACTGTCTTCCTTTGTCAGAAAGTCATTCCCTTCTCAACATGCGACCCTCGCCGCCTTTGCAGCTGTGTACGTTTCGGTAAGTTACTGGTCCTTTTCATCAAGTTGTGTCCTACAGAAAATCAAGGAGATGAGTGTTATCCCCAAGTGACTAATTACGTTATATAGTTGTGTAGTCACAGAACAGTAAACTTTAGCACAGTAGTCCTTGAATACAGTGGCATCCAAAGCAGAAATTTGATGCTACTATAAACAATATTATAGTAAAATCACTTTTCTACACACATATAAGAATATTTATTTAGCCTGGTATCCCTTTAATGTAATATTATACTCCATGGGAGGATATTGTGAACCACACGAATAAAACTGAAAGAATTACATTAAGTAAACACACAATTTATTTGTAGTGTTTGTGTAAGAATGGTGAGTTCTAAGTCAATATAAGTTTGATAAACGCTATACAGCAAATGGTCATTGTATCTGATTAATACAATAGCCAATGAGGTCTTATGTGAGGAAAATGGACTGAAATTATGTGACAGGTAACATGGACACTAAACAACTGACTAATTCTACTGCTTCTATTTTTTCAAACTTTCATGCAATTACATGAGAGATCAGTTACTTATTTGATCAATTTTGTCATGTATTTCCTTTCTTTGCAGGTATAGAACATAGCCATTGCAGGGGGAATGGAACAGTAAAATTGATGTCAAATGTATCAGTTAGGCTTTTGAGTTTAACTTTTTATTTGGTTATGATTTAATGATAAAATGACCTTTCTAACATAGTTAACCTGTTTCTTTCATTTTTAAGATGTACTTCAATTCCACATTAACGGATTCCTCTAAGCTTCTGAAACCTCTCTTGGTCTTCACATTTATCATCTGTGGAATCATCTGTGGACTAACACGTATAACTCAGTATAAGAACCACCCAGTTGATGTCTATTGTGGCTTTTTAATAGGAGGAGGAATTGCTTTGTACTTGGTAAATAGTTTATTATTATTTAATAAACCACAGCTTAAAATGGAAAACATGCATAGAATATTTTGCAGTGTAATAATTTATTAACAATATAGTTTATATTCATGAGAAAATCTCTGGCTGCATCTCCATGCTAAGCCAAAACACATATCCCACTCTCAGTAAAATAATTTATTAAACTCTTATCATGGGCCAGAAACTGTGATTTTAGAAGGATTATTGCATTTTTATCCTTACACTACCCACCTAGAAAAAGAGTCAGGGACTATTATTACCAGAATAACTTTACAGATAAGGAAAGTGAATAGTATTAGTGAAATAATGTTAGTGAAAGTAAAGATTTAGTGGAAGATTATATAACTTACCCAATAACACAAATGTGACACCTGGAGATAACTATGATCCAACTAATATTGAATTCTTCAGCAGTACTCTATTTTCAAGCCTGACCTTCCTCCAAGGGAAATATCCTCAGCATAAGGAAACTGGGATTGTCCATTTCATTCATTCATTCATTCATTTTACATCTATTCAATAGCCAATCTTGGCCAGGTACTAAACTAAGTATCAGAAAAGTGAGAAATAAGATATATCCTCAAGGAGTTACAGTATTTTACAAATAAAAATATAAACAGTTACAGTATGTTAAATGAAACAATAGGCTGTGAACGAAATGCACACTGCCTAAGGAAGTCAGAGAAACCTTCATAGAAGTGATGTGGTTTTGAAAAATGAGCCTTTCTTAGGGTAAGGAAAGGAGGAAGGGCATTAAAGCAGAAGAAACTGCACATGAAAAAAGATGGACATGTGAAAGAGCAAGTATAAGTGGAGGGTGCGGGAACAGGAGGAATGCGAGATAATGGCCAGGTTTCTGGCTTGGAAGATTGGGCAGATGGTGACATCATTACAGACCAGGTAAATGATAGAGGAAGCAGGTTGATGGAGGGAAAGGGGATTGATGAACTCAATTAAAGGATCAATAGGCAGTTGAATAGTTGGGTCTGGACCTCAGAGGAGCAATCAGTGATGGAGAAATACATTTGGAAATCGTGGACATTACTGGTGCAAGTATCAACATAGTTATGGGGTTATATAAAATTGCCAGATCATAAGAATATAAAGAAGCCAGGGAACACCAGTACACAAGCAGCATACAGAGGAAGAGGCAACAAGAGGAAGAAGGAAACTGAGAGGAGCTGACAGAGAGGTGAAAATGGTCTTCAGCAGCAGTTCTCAATCATGTAATCTTGATGCACTTGTGAAAGGTGTTATAAGACAATGATTACAAAAAATAGCAAAAGTACTGAAGTGAGAAAGATTCATTTTTCATTTTTATAAACTAGAATAGTCAGGATTGTCACTTCAAATCTCATTATTACTCACATGCTTTCTTCCGTGCAAGAGAAAGTAATCAAATTAAAGTAAGTGTGCCAGGAATTGTGCATAAGCCTGGGTTGCCCACAGGAGTGTTGCTTGGCAATGTATGCTAGAGGGTGAATAAAGAAGACTGGGAACCGTTGTGGTCTCGTTCACGCATTGCCTCTGCATGTGTGTGATTTCATGGTGTCCTGGAATTGGCATGGGCTTCATAGTCTGAAGGATTGGGGCTTGAATTTTAAATCTCTCTCTGCTTGGCCAAGTTATATAGCCTCTCAGAAGCCTGTTTCTTCACCTATAAAATAAGGATAATAACTATCTACTTTATCATAACAAAGATTAAACAACTATATTTATCAAGCACAGTGCTGGGCACTGAATGTTAACAGTATTGGCAGAGGTTACTTACAGTGGAGGATTTTCCTAAACTTACAACTTTAAACATAATTATTAATAGAACATTAGGTAGGGACTACTCAACCTGAGAACTCTGGCAGTGAGAGCAAATCTTTCAGAAGAAGATTTGAACCAGGAATTAAAGTACTTGGAGAGGCAGCAGTCTGACTTTATTCCATTCCTGTTTGCACTCTATGCCCTGAAATTGGAAATTTATCACTTCTAAGCCAATGCTGTCGCTTATTGTTAAGCACTCTATAAATGTTAAATCCATAGGATTCCTTTGGTTTGATTTGAAAAAGTAGACAGTGGCTACCAGCTATTGAAATTAGCATACAAATAGGTATCTGCTGCTTGCTCTTATCTCTAAACTAATCATCTCAAAAACTGAAAATCCAGCAGAAATTAGACTTTCTATGTGTAAAAAGGGTAAAAATTTTGAATCTGAATTTTAGCCTTTCGCAAATTTTTATCCCCAAAAATCTAAAACAAAAAATCTATAGCTTGAGTATGAAGACAAGATTAAATAAAATTTGGCTCAAATTTAGTGTACTAGCACTGAATTGATCAAATATTATTTCCTAACTTACACCAAGTTTAAATTAGGAAAGAACGTAGGTGCCCTAATCTAGTGACAGCTTCTGTCTTCACAGAACACTCTGTACAGTGTTGAACACACAAGGCTGTACTTGATGTGAGTTGTAACAATAGGGGTCTCTGACCTCACGGCAAAACCTGATGTCATGTTTTTCGAATGACTCTTTGTTGTGTGCATACCCCTCCTGCTTTCCATCATGAGGTGTGATCAAAGATGGAAGGTAAAATAAATCAGTTAAGCCATTCAAGGTGTCACTCAACAAGACGCTCCTAAATCCAGAAAAATGAATTGCTTTGAAAAGCAGAAGGTCCTTATTTCTCTCCTTGTCTGACTTTTCATCTCAAAACACACAGAGGATAAGATTCACAAAAACATCCAGTGGGATGGAGAAAGGAGAGAAAATCCAACTAATAAAAAAACAAAGGGTTCCATATTTCTGAACAATTAGTTTAGTGATTTATGATATAACTTACAAACTATTTTCTGAGTAATTGTCATTTTAGTTTTTGTTATTTATGTTAGTCAGTGGTGTATAGAGAGCGAATAGCTTATTGATGTGCTTCGGTGGGTCCTCTAACGCATGGCATTTATTGTTTCTCTTCAACACTAGGGGTTGTATGCTGTGGGGAATTTTCTGCCTAGTGATGAGAGTATGTTTCAGCACAGAGAAGCCCTCAGGTCTCTGACAGACCTCAATCAAGACCCCAGCCGAGTTTTATCTGCTAAAAATGGTAGCAGCAGTGATGGAATTGCTCACACAGAAGGCATCCTCAACCGAAACCACAGAGATGCTAGCTCACTGACAAACCTCAAAAGGGCAAATGCTGATGTAGAAATTATCACTCCACGGAGCCCCATGGGGAAGGAGAACATGGTTACCTTCAGTAATACCCTGCCTAGAGCCAACACCCCTTCTGTAGAAGACCCTGTCAGAAGAAACGCCACCATTCATGCCTCTATGGATTCTGCTAGATCGAAGCAGCTCCTCACTCAGTGGAAGAATAAGAATGAAAGTCGGAAGTTGTCCCTGCAAGTTATAGAGACTGAGCCTGGACAGTCACCACCCAGATCCATAGAAATGAGGTCAAGCTCAGAGCCGTCAAGGGTGGGGGTGAATGGAGACCACCATGGTCCTGGCAATCAGTACCTCAAGATCCAGCCTGGCACTGTCCCCGGGTGTAATAACAGCATGCCTGGGGGCCCAAGAGTGTCCATTCAGTCCCGCCCTGGGTCCTCACAGTTAGTGCATATCCCTGAGGAGACCCAAGAAAACATGAGCACCTCCCCCAAAAGCAGTTCTGCTCGGGCCAAGTGGTTGAAAGCTGCGGAGAAGACCGTGGCCTGTAATAGAAGCAACAGCCAGCCCCGAATCATGCAAGTAATAGCCATGTCCAAGCAGCAGGGCGTCCTCCAAAGCAGCCCCAAGAACACCGAAGGCAGCACGGTCTCCTGCACTGGCTCCATCCGCTACAAAACCTTGACAGACCACGAACCCAGTGGAATCGTGAGGGTTGAGGCTCACCCGGAGAACAACAGACCCATCATACAGATCCCGTCCACCGAAGGCGAAGGGAGTGGCTCCTGGAAATGGAAAGCCCCTGAAAAGGGCAGCCTTCGCCAAACTTACGAGCTCAATGATCTCAACAGGGACTCAGAAAGCTGTGAGTCCCTGAAAGACAGTTTTGGTTCTGGAGATCGCAAGAGGAGCAACATCGATAACAATGAGCATCACCACCACGGAATCACCACCATCCGCGTCACCCCAGTAGAAGGCAGTGAAATTGGTTCAGAGACGCTGTCCGTTTCTTCTTCTCGCGATTCCACCCTAAGGAGAAAGGGCAACATCATCTTAATCCCTGAAAGAAGCAACAGCCCGGAAAACACTAGAAATATCTTCTACAAAGGAACCTCCCCGACACGGGCTTACAAGGATTGAGTGATGGCGGTTCAATCATTTGGGTGACCCCCAAAGACCACATGCTGATTCCACCTGTGCTCCGTTCCAGCAGATTGGGAAGTCTTCTCATCAAACTAAATTATCCACCATCAGCCCGGAACTCAATGACTCTTGAGAACTACTACACTCAAGCTTGTAGATTTCACATCAAGGGGAGGGAAAAGCACAACGCAAGAACCTAACTCATGTGATAATGTGAAGACTCTTAAGACCTATCTTCAAACTCAAAAGGTTTGCAGAGGGCAGTATCAAAAGAAAGTGGTTTCCTTCAATGTATACTATTTTACTTCCTGAATGTGCCAACTTTAGGGATTTTTCTTTATAATAGCTGTGGGAATCCAGAACACACGTTTTCCCTACAGCAGAGGCCATGCAGTATTATATATTCATTTTGCAGAATCTGCACCTAAAGCTCAATACGGGTGGTGCTGATTATTATAGTATATATACCGTGTAAACTCTCAAATTCTATTTAGCTGTGAAATAGTGGTGTGCAATTCCTTGTCAAAGAAATGCTACTGTATTAAGAAGATGCTGGCTGCTTTGTGTTAGAGTAGGACACCCCGCAGCTCCTCTGTAGTGGCTCTGTCACAGTCAAAAAATGAAAAGGTTTTGTGCATTTCTTAAAAATTATGCTTTCTTCAAGAACAAAAAGTGTGTAGGAGAATTTTCAGTGCAAGAAAACAACTAGTATTTTTCCGAAGTTTTTTTGCTGCTTACTTTTTATTTAAGTATAGATCCTGCTAATGAAGAATATGGTTTTTAGTGAGTACCTTTGCATAATTTAAAAAATATATTGTTTTAGAGAGTTTTTTGAAATTGTTGTGATCCTATTTTGCATTTTATGGCTTCTCCTTTATTTATTGATTTAAAAAATTTTTTGATGTTATACATATGTTCTTCTACTTTGAAAGCAAAAATAACGGGTGACATTCCTAGAGCAAAATACACTGCTGTGAATTTATAAACAAGAAATCTGAACCAAAACTTGACATTGTGGATTATGTTGCCAGCAATATTAGTCAGATCTACTCTGAGATGTCTCCAACCAGCTGGCCTAGTTTGCCATCTTAACAAGTAGTCCAAAAATTCCATTTGGATCCAGATTATAATTTTTTTCAATTTCCTGATAACCAGTAAATTAGAACCACAGTACTTAGGTTTTACCTTCTTCCCTAGAATATTTTTGTTAATTGGACACCAACAGGAAGACTCTGAAGAAAATGCAAATTGATAAGTGAAAGTATCTCACAATATAAATTAAGAATGTATTTCTTCAAATATCTAAATAGGCACAGTTTTAGTGCTTAACTTGCAAACAACAGTTTTTGCTACCTATCCTGAATGAAGCCTTCAGCCTAAATCAAAGGAAATCAATATTATCAATAAGAAGATAAAAACAAAACATTCTGAAGTGTTTTTCAACTTAAAAATTTCTTTTAAGTATGAAGAAATATTTGGTTCTTGGAATTTAGTATTAAACCTTTTTTACACCATTCTTTAAGAATTCTAATATACACTGGTGATTGCCAAGGGGATAAAAGGGAACAACAAAGCTGGTTGATCTGATTTCAGTTTAGTTTTCAGTGAGAACAGAGGGATTGTTTAGAGACGAATTGTACCACGTCATTCTCAGCTTCTACGGGAGAAGGGCAGAGCTTCCTAGAGTCACCAACCTCCTAAAGCTTGAGGGATTTAGCTGAAACCAGCAGAATTGAAAACTCTGGCAATAAAATACAGATTCAACTATATCCCTTCTGGCAATTTCCTTCTCAGAGAGGGGAGTGGGAGTAAAATGTTGCCTTCCCCACTTCTCACCCCACCACCATCACCATCATGACGCTCCTACTGGCTTTTGCCAGTTGATAGAGGGGAAGGTGGACTGGTTTTCTGAAGAAAAAATAGCTGCAGCATTTCAGGTGCAGTGTGATATTTCCTAATCTTTCCTATTTCTTAAGAAAAGATTTTAAAGTACTTCTCTAATCATTGAAGTTTTTTTTTTCTTTACATAAATGTTGATATATTCTTTTTCTACTCAAAGTGCCAAAGGCTACAGTTTTTAATGACTTAATGAATTGTACCACATTGTTAAGGACATATGATAGTCGCTAGAACTCAGACCTCTGCATGTATATTTGATAATACATCTTTTGTAAAAAAAAATTACAAAAAAATATTTGTTTACATTCCACTGGTACCTTAATTTAAAATAAATGAAACTAACAGGTGTTATCTCTTCTTAGTGTTCTATTGGTCTTATTTGCTAATGAGAGCACTTCTTCCTTTGTTAGGCTGTGCTTTACTGATAAAACCAAGTATTGAATAAAGAGAGTTAATTATCTTTTTAAAGTATATAAAATTATGAAAATATATATAATATATATATAAAGTATTGTGTTTAATAAAATGTTATGCAATGTTTTCCAAACTGATAAAGTTTGTAAAGTGCTATAATGTATTTTGTTAAGTACAGATCAAAGCTCTTGTGTGAGTATATTGTGCTAACATCATAGAAATAAAGATTAGATTTCTTCACCAAAATTGGAACATTTGGTTTTTTTACTTCAGATTACAAATGGATAATAACTTGGCTTATAGAAAAACAGCTGGAATATAAGAATGAATCAAAACTGATTATATTCATAGTTGTTTGGAAGAAAGAGTGTTGCACTAAGAAACGTTTGTCAAGCTGTGACATAATGTTTCCTTACAATTTCGAATTTTTATTTTATGTTTATTAAAGGAGCTCTTTTGGATTTATTTAGACATAGATTTTCACATATCAATGTTATAGAGTATAGAAAAAGAAAATATGAAAGAGTCAGGGTCAATTGTTCTGAATCAATTTTTGACTAAGAGTCGTTGATGTGGATATTTTCCCCAATATTATTGCCCTTTGTGGCCACTTATCTTAAAAAGCATGCTTTACTATTAACTCTAGGATTGTTTTCACAGCTATTAACACCTACTCTACAAGTTGTACAGCTGATACTTTATACATCTCACTAGAAGGTACTAAAACAATTCTTAGACCACACCCAGGACTTCCACTTTACTGAAATGATCCTTAAGTGGGTCATTGACTGAAACATGAAGTTGTAGTTGTCCAGTAATACCACCAAGTTCATACAATTGTCCAACAGTGGCCAAGTTCATGCATACCAGGCAGTGATATCCTGATTGCCACCTGGCCAACACCCTTGTAAGATGCTATTTATTGTAGATAAATAGTAGTTTTAGAGAAGCTAATGTGAACACACAATGTATATCTTATAATGGTTGAAATACAATAGTAAGCCTCTCTGGGTCTTCATTTTTTCATCTCTAAAATGGGGAAATTCATATATTAGCCTTTCTAAAAGATATTCTAAACTCTTTTCTAAATTTCTATGGATCAGCACCATGTATTTTATCCAGAAAGCAAAAACTACTTATAAGAAAATAGGAAATAACTCACTAATCTAAAATGACTAACAAATGAGTATTGTCATCTTTGACCACAAGGTTAATATAAGCAAGCCAAATGGGGTTGCTAAGAGCCTACATCAACCATTTTATTACATAATAGATTAAATTAGGTGATTTGTATATGAGTACCCCTGATCCTAGTACCTTTCTCATGAGGTATCAGATGGATGGATTCTGGATTATATACGTAAGAAGCTATCATTAGGAGCCATATCATTTCTATCTTTTACCAGTCAACTCTTTACTAGTTATCTATGGGTCACTTCATCCTACAGTTCAGAGGGAATATGAAAAATTATGTATAATTCAGAGAGTAATTTCATTAATATAATTGAAGGAAATCAAAAGGAATTGAAATGATTTAATCTAAGAGGAAAATATGGCCTGGAAAATGGATAATGATCTGTTTGTGACTACATATTTCATTTCCTCTACTTAGTAAATGTGTCTCCTGTTTTTATTCTGCTGAAATCTTCTAAAATTTTCTAGGATCAAATGCTCCACTTTGAAGAAAATATAGATTTCAGTAATGGTATATGGTATCGGAGGTGAGAGCCAATTATAGGAAGTTCTTAGTGATCATGTTTTCTAGTTACAAGGACTCTAAATGAGTCCTCTGATATAGAAATGACTTTTCTTTCACTGTCCATACAATACAATGTTAGTTAGTCAGTGAAAGTCCCAAATCATGTGTGTTTGTGCACTATAGTCAATGAGAAGGAGGGGAGAACTGATCAAAATTATAGTTCTGACATCAATTCTACTTAACAAACTTGCCGAGTGCCCATTTCATCTCCTTTACACTCCCAGCTTAAGAGTCTCAGTCATTGCCTACAAGAAAAATCTATCTAAACTCTAAAGTGTACAACAGGTGTACATTATAATTCAACATCTGTATACACTACAAAATGATCACCACTGAAAGTTCAGTTACCATCCATCACCATGCAATTGACCCCCTTCACCCTCAACCTCCTTCCCCTTTGGTAACCACCAATCTGTTCTCAGTATCTATGAGTTTGTTTCTATTTTTGGTTTTTTGTTTCTTTATTTTGGCTTTTTTTAGATTCCACATATGAGTGAAATCATACAGTATTTGTCTTTCTCCGTCTCCTATTTCACTTAGCATAATACCCTCAAAGTCCATCCATATTGTCACAAATGGCAAGACTGCAGAGTAGTATGCCATTGCATATATATATACCATAGCTATTCCACTTCTGGGTATTTATTCGAAGAATGCAAAAACACTAATCCAAAAAGATAAATGCATCCTTATATTCATTGCAGTGTTATTTACAATAGCCAATATATAGAAACAACGTAAGTATTAATTGATGGATGCATAGATAAAGAAGAAGTGGTATGTAAAATCTCCTTTTTCTCTTAATCACCTCAGGACACTTTGTACTTGGCTGCTACTTTATGGAAAGAAACCTAGATAGTCTCTATACTAGGAACTCTTCCCCCCAACACTATGTTGTGACTTACACCCTCTCGCCTGTGATCTCCCTCTGAGCAATGATATGTAATCTTTGAGTATTAGGAAAATCTAATTCACTGCACCCCCAGTTCAATCTTTCCCTTATTGCATTGAAATTAAATAATGACAGGCATCTCCACAGACATTTCGGGAGGTATAAAGAAGAGGCATTTTCAAAAATTAACTCAAAATGTGTCCAAGACTTAAATGTAAAATTACTAAAATTTTGGTAAGAAAAACACAGAAGAAAATCTTTAGGACCCAGGACTAGCACTGTCTACTAGTCTTTGGGTGGATATATGCTTTGCAAATATTTTTCCCAGGCTGTACTTTATCCTTTCATCCTTTTTTATTTTATTTTATTTTTTTTAAAGATTTTATTTTTTCCTTTTTCTCCCCAAAGCCTCCCCGGTACATAGTTGTGTATTCTTCGTTGTGGGTTCTTCTAGCTGTGGCATGTGGGACGCCGCCTCAGCGTGGTCCGATGAGCAGTGCCATGTCCGCGCCCAGGATTCGAGCCAACGAAACACTGGGCCGCCTGCAGCGGAGCGCGTGAACTTAACCACTCGGCCACGGGGCCAGCCCCTATCCTTTCATCCTTTTAACAGGTTCTTTTAAGGAACAAATGTTTTTAATTTTGATGAGATCTAATTTACCTTTTGGCCCCTTTTGGGCCACGTTGTTAAAATGAAATCTAGAAATATATAAAAAGTTCTCAAAAATCAACAGTAAAAAACAATAAAAACAGAAAACAGTAAAGACTTAAAGATTAAAACAGTAAAATAAAAAATGGACAAAGATATGAACAGATATTTTACAAAAGATGTTATAACATAACAACATGTGAATAGATATTCAATGTCATTAGCCATTTGGGAAATACCAATTAGAACCACAATGAGCTATTACTACATACCTATAAGAATAACTAAAATAAAAAATAATGATAATACCAAATACTAGCAAGAATGTGGAGAAACTAGATCACTTATACGTTGCTGATAGGAATGTAAAATGCTATAACCACTCTGGAAAGCAGTTTGGCAATTTCTTTAAAAAAAAAAAAAAACTAAACTAAACGTACACTGTCATTATGACCAGTAATTCCACTCTTGGTCATTTATCCCACAGAATTGAAAACATGTCCACACAAAAAATGGTTCCCCTATATTCATCTCAGTTTTATTAATAATAGCCCAAAACTGGAAACAATCTACATGTCCTTCAATGGGTGCACGGTTAAACAAACCATCATACAACCATACTATGGAATAGTACTTAGCAACAAAAAGAAATGAACTAGTGTACACACCACTTCAATGAGTCTCCAGAGAATTATGCTACTTGAAAAAGCCAGTACCAAAAGGTTGCACACTGTATGATTTCATCTCAAATAACAGTACAGATATGAGCAGGCCATAGTTGGAGAAGTGGCTTTACCATCTTTAACTCATGGCTTCCAAAGTTGATCTAGCTGTCATGATTTCCCAGCAAGAGGCAGGGTGGGAGGGAGAAAGTCAAGGATAAGCAGCTTTGTCTTTAAGAAGATGATATAGGGGCCAGCCCAGTGGCACAGTGGTTGGGTTCACGCATTCTGCTTCAGTGGCCCGTGGTTGGCCAGTTTGGATCCCAGGTACGGACCTACACACTGCTTGTCAAGCCATGCTGTGGCAGGCGTCCCACATATAAAGTAGAGGAAGATGGGCATGGATGTTAGTTCAGGGCCAGTCTTCC
>NC_060284.1:32959963-33025800 GCF_021613505.1 Equus quagga
GGAAGACTGGCCCTGAACTAACATCCATGCCCATCTTCCTCTACTTTATATGTGGGACGCCTGCCACAGCATGGCTTGACAAGCAGTGTGTAGGTCCGTACCTGGGATCCAAACTGGCCAACCACGGGCCACTGAAGCAGAATGCGTGAACCCAACCACTGTGCCACCAGGCTGGCCCCTATATCATCTTCTTAAAGACAAAGCCGCTTATCCTTGACTTTCTCCCTCCCACCCTGCCTCTTGCTGGGAAATCATGACAACTAGATCAACTTTGGAAGCCATGAGTTAAAGATGGTAAAGCCACTTCTCCAACTATGGCCTGCTCATATCTGTACTGTTATTTGAGATGAAATCATACAGTGTGCAACCTTTTGGTACTGGCTTTTTCATGTAGCATAATTCCCTGGAGACTCATTGAAGTGGTGTGTACACTAGTTCATTTCTTCTATTTGCTAAGTACTATTCCATAGTATGGTTGTATGATGGTTTGTTTAACCGTGCACCCATTGAAGGACATGTAGATTGTTTCCAGTTTTTGGCTACTATTAATAAAACTGGGATGAATATAGGGGAACCATTTTTTGTGTGGACATGGGGCACCCTTTAAAAATATATTTTACTACAGGAACTGCATTTGGATTGGAAAGTGAGCTGGAAGGACACACTTTACCATCTCATTAGAGAGATGGGGAACACTTTTTTTCCTCAATATTTTTGTCCCTTGATTTGGAAGGTTCTTGGAAGATCAAGGGAAAAGCAAAGATTGAAAACCTAGTCAGGAAGTCAAAGACTATCTCCTTCTTATCAAAAACATAAAATTAATGATTTAGAAATAGCCAAAAGAAGCCATTTAATAATATTCTTTCATGAGAGATGGAAAAAACATGAAATTCCTCGAGGGGAATGATCAACTTTTATTCATATTTCATTTATTATTTTTTCTGCAGAGCCTAATTTAGAATACACCCTAGATTGCTTTTTTTTTTAAATTTATGAAACAAAGGTTAAAGGCCTATTAATGACTCTGAAGTCACAATATTTTCAGAGTCTTGAATAAACTGAGTACAGTTTAATTTTAGGAATCGAACTGGATGCTGAAGTTTTTCATTATAGCATTATCTGTTTTATTATTTTTAGGAAGAGTACATTTTAAAATTTAATAATAAACCATTAATAATCAAACTACTAAGGGATGCATTATGTACAGCCAGTCAGATGTGGGGCAGGCTCTGCAGCTAAAGAGCCCGGGTTTGAGTCCTGATTTATGACATTGGGCAAGTTTGTAATCTTAGTGCATGAGTTTGCTCATGTGTAGAGTGGGGATAATGATAGCATCTACTATGGGAGGTCATTCTGAGGACTCAAGCACGCTGCTACTGCAGGTGGCAGGCACCTCTGTGTTGGTATGGGAGTTCTCAACAGGCGCAAAGAATGCCTGATATCCAGCTTCTGTCCTGTCACTGCACTGAGCACAGCTTGCAACAGCAACAGCAGCAACAACGGCACTTGCAGTGCCTCCTAAAGCAGCTGTGCTGAGGCCCCTGCATTCCTGAGCCCCATTATTTTGAAGGAAGGGGAGGAAGGGAGCCACTCTAGTTCCACATTGAGTTTCTTCATTACCAGGTCACAGAAATTCTTTCAGTTCCTGAGGCCTAAATTGTTAGACATATATAAATAAGTGGCATATGGGTTTGCACATGTGTGTACATAGCCTCTAAGAGAAAACATACACCTGTAAGTATGTTAGTCACAGCTTCTAAGTGGCTGTTTGAATATTTCATGTTTCCTCCTGGCCGTTGCTGCTGTAACCTGTTTCTAAAGTGATAAAAGAGAGAAGAGAGCAAGAGAGGTCAGTTTCCACAGGAACAAATATAGCAACGGAAAAACCTGTTAGAGCTGGAGTATTGTCTCCAGGTAAACGGAACTCACACCACTAGTGTGTCACGAGCAACACATTTACTTAATTTAATTGCATTTTCAAAAGTCATCTCTACAAACCTTCCATAGGTAATATGTATTTACAATTTTTTAAAGTATATAAACATGGGCTCTCTGGCCTCTGAAAATAAAAGTATTTTAAATCATAAAATTATATTTTTTATTTGGATTGGTGCTATTTAAATATAGGGAGGGTGGGTGAAAGCCAGCTAAAGCATAAATATTCTAGGAGAAAATTACAGCAATAGAAAATAATTATTTTTTAAAATAATAACTCTGTAGTACATCTAACTGCAAAACACACTAGCTACTTGACAGAAAGCCTGCAGAATGAAAAATAATAATAAAAAATAATAAGTAACTTACAAAACTTTTCTAAACCTACAACATGAATTGACATGAAATAATTCAATTTAGAAGAAAAATTGGTAACTGACAAATCACTTCTCATAATCAATATAAGGAAGGAAAATTAATCTGCACTATATTTTAAGGGTCCAGAGGAAAGATTCCATTTTAGAAAAATCTGCAATTCTCACGTAAACTCTAAAACTTCTGCTTATAGCTTTTGAAAAGGAGATTAAGTATTAAAATGGTAACAATGGATAAGTTCTAGAAACCTCAGAATTATCTTTAAATTCTTCTTTCCGCTCCTTCCATCTCCAACTCATCATAAAACTCTGTTCTGTCGCTTCTAGTCCTTTACCCATGACCTCACCCCAACCTCCCCCCGACCCTTGCCCTAGGTCCCCGCTCTGTAAGCTTCCAGAGCTCCAAAGCAGAACCGCTCTTCCTTTTGGCATTTACTTGCCCACACTCCCAGTCTCAGTGGGCAGGTTTCTTATATGTTTGCCAGAAGGGTCTGATTAATTATTTCTCAATATAATATAAATGACTGATGGGGAGGTCAGTGTGTTATACTTCCCAGGTGATCTGCGCTTAAAAGGGAGTTTTATAATCCAAAAAATAATAATTTGCTGATTTAAATCCTTTGGAAAAGGAAGAAACAATTTTTTATTCAAATAACTAAACAAATGAATACTCATAGGAAGAATAAATCTATGATGTTAGAATTTCAGCAGTAACACTGCTGTAGACCCTAATGGTCTTAATTTGCATAATTTTGGCAACTAGCTCCTTCACATACAACCAACAAAACTTTGGAAATGTAGAAGCAACCCGATTTGTTCGTCAACACCTCTCCCGCAGTGCTAAATTTGTGGCACATGGTACCTTCAAAATGGAAGTAAAAGTGAGGTTAAAAACAAGAGAGTGTTTAAGAGTCAGCAAGAGTATCAGATATTCTTCCTCATTGTCCCTTCTTCCAACTCTGCAGGAGGCTGAAGTTTTGTCCCTGAGATGGTGAGACATAGGCTTATTTTAGAGGGTAAGAAGTCTGTCCCTTAGAAGCACACATCAGAGATGGGAGCAGAAATCCACAGTAAAAATACAAAGTTAAATATAAGTTTATCAGTCATATAATGAATTTTGAAAACTCAACTTCTTTCCTCAATAGGATCTCAGAATGAAGAATAATTTCCAAGTCAAAGACTGAAAAATTCAGTTCAAGGGATTTGACTGGCACAAGAAAAAAGAACTAACAGTACTGATATAAGCCCAGTCAGATCAACCAGGCTGGAGATCAATGACTCAAGAAGATATATAGTCCTAAATGTGCATGCAACTACTAAGGGAACTTCAAAATATATAAAGCAAAAATCACCAGGACTAAAGGGAGAAATTAACAAGTCTATATTCATAGGTGATGTTTTTAACGTCCTTTTTCTTTGTAATTGATAGAGCAGGCAGAAAAAAATATTAGTAAGAACAGTGAAGTTTTGAAAGCACTACCAAATCTTCACCTAACTGCTATTTATACATTACACACAACTGCAGAATATGCATTTTTTTAAGTGCACCGTGAAATACTCACTAGGACAAATCATACGCTTGGCCATAAAATAAGTCTTAATAAGTTTAAAAGGAATTAAAGCATGTTTTCATAACACAGCTGCATCCAATTAAAAGAAAGATATCTAGAAAATCTCCAAATATTTGGAAATTAATCAACTTACTTCCAAATAACTTACAGAACAAAGAAGAAATCACAAGGGAAATTAGAAAATATTTCTTATAAAATGATAATAAAAGCACAACATACCAAAACTAGCAGGATGCAGCTAAAGCAGTGATGATACAGTCCTCAGAAGGAAATTTATAGTTTTAAATGTTCATATTTAAAGAAGAAGAAAAATGCAAAGCCAATGATCTAAAACAAAGTGTTGTGTTAGAAACCAGAAATACAATGGTAACTAAACTATAGTCCTGGTCCTGTTGATGAATATAGCCTGGTGGAATGGTTGCCATGTATCAGCATAAATGATAACCACCAAGGGTATTTATTAAATATAGAATCATTAAAAGATAGACCAACTTATAGTTTTCCCCTATGAAGCAATCACTGTTATGGTATGCCCCTCACAATGAGGAGATCCATGTGGCTAACAAACATAGAAGAAGTCCTCAATTTCATTATATATTAGCACAGTGCTAATTAGAAACAGTGAGAATTCGCCACACACCCACCAGAATAGTGTAGGGGAGGAAAACGATTCCCCTACCCATTCCAGGTCCTTCTGACTGCTCTGGGAATTAAATCGACATGAGATAGAATAACAGGAGAAAATCAAACAAAGCTTTATAACATGTATACATGGGGGAAACCCAGGAAAACTGAGCAACTTGCCAAAACTGCTAAGGTCACCACCTTAAATACTATTTTTAGCTAAAGACAAAGGAGGGTGTTGGGGATGGTGGTCTGGGATTTCAAGGGGGGAGGAGGAAGGCAATTTATGGAGATGGAAATGCAAATGGGCCAACTATAGACAATGTGACCTGAGAGACACATTTTACATTACATTACAGTTATCTTATGGTATTAGTCCCTTCCTGGAACAGGCTTTTCTATTTTAAATTCTTTTAGGCAGTTCAGGGGGAGGTCAAAGATTCTTTCAGAGTCTTTCGTTCTTAAAATAATCAAGCCAAAGAGACACATTTTGGAGTGGCCAATTCTGATCCCCCACAACAGCTAAATGAAAAGGACAGAAAACGCCAAGTGTTACAAGGATGTGGGACAACTGGAACTCTCACATACTGTTGGTGGGAATTTCAATTGGTATAACTACTTTGGAGAACTGTTTTGCAGTAATGGCTAAAGTTGAATATGTGCATACCCCATGACTCAGCAATTTATTTCTTTAGTATACACCCTATAAAAATGCTTACATATGTTGACCAAAAACAAGGTACAATCATATTCAGAGTAGCACTGTTTGTAAAAGCCAAAATAAAAACTACCTAAACATCAATAGTAAAACAGATTAAAAAATTGTGATGTAGCCACACAATTAGATACTATACAACAATAAATATGAAAAAACTACAAATACATGCAAAAGTTGGATAAATAATGTGAAGGTAATATTGAGGAAAAGAGGCAGCACCAATAAAAAGTATATACAGAATAATTCTATTCATACACATTTCAAAAATAGGCAAAGCTACTCCATGGAGGTAGAAGTCAGAATAATGTGCTGTTGACATTTGAGGGTTCACTTGGTGAAAATTCCTTGGGTGTAAACGTAGAAATTTTTTCACACAAATTGCCTGTTATATTTCAATTAAAATTTCAAATAAAAACAGAAGAAATATTTTCCTTTGTTTTTAATTTGATTCATAAACGTCATTACCAAAGTATCTTCATTATCAGGACTTCTTACGCCTAGAGTTGCCAACCAATGTTCTTTTTCTTATTACATTTAGTTAAAATAGCTTGTACTTTTCTGTCAGTTCTTGTACTTACTATGTACTATTTGGATGTTCAAATGAATGGGAGACCTTAACATTTTCAGAATCAAAGAATAAGTTTAATGTTTCATTAAGAGAGTTATTTTTGAGGTTAATAGTTGACTATGTAATCCCCCTGTCCTGCTGTGTAATCTTTTTTGAATCAGGGTAGTTCGGTTTATAGCTCCCTGAGAGTGGTGGTAGCTGCCAGAGCTCTCTCCCTTTGGGAATGGAATGCATTGCTTTCTGCAGCTGAATGAGTCTATATTGAGTCATAATCCCCCTATTCTCGACCACTGGAGAGATCTGGTGTAATTTAATATCTATTTCTTGCACTCTAATCGTTTTCCTTTCCTTTAGTAGACATATGGGAAAGCAATCACATTGTCACTGGTTTTTGCAAGTCAACTTTTCAGAAACCTTTAATTAAACAAGAGAACATTCATAGAAATATGGATTATCTTGTGCTCCCCAGTAAATTGTAAACTTTCTTTGTTGTTTAGGAAAAAAATCCAGTTATTCACAATGGTTTATGTGAAGTTAAATTACATTAAATTAAATTAAATGCCTTGGAATTTAGAGTGTAACCGATATTGATTTACTAGATAAGAGATCTTGACTCTCTGACATTCCTTTCATACAACTTCATTTCAAAGTACTGAATACCTACAGGTGAGAAAAGTCCATTCATTAAACTATTTGTCAATGGAATATTTGTTTTCTTTTGTTTTACCTTTTATAAATTAAGGAATATTTTTTAAAAGGGAAAATAAATTCCATTCTCACGAGAATTAGCTGTGCAATTCTTACTGCAATCTTATCAAGTGAGTCATAATCACAAGTTCAGGAATGATTGCATTAGTGCACGAAATGTGCCAGCTGAAAATAACTATGCGATTAATCGTGCAGGGATTTTTATCACTTTGATGGTCTTATATTATGACTCCTGGCCTCTTCCTCAGTTTCACCCAGTGGATTTAACACCAAGTTGTGTAATGGTAGTTGTAAGTGTGCGTTTGCGTCAAGATATCTCTCTGCCAAATCAAAATGATTTGCATGTTACACTTAAGATAAGTTTAATACTGGAAATTTAGAGAGAGGAATAACAGTTGTTTGCCTTAAGATATAGACCTCTCAAAGTACACTAGAATTTTATATTTATCCAGTTTTCTTAAAATAACTGATTTCTTGACAGCATCTTAAAATGAGAGCATGCCTAGCTTCACTACAGTTGCACACAGTTATACTAATGGATAAGCCATAATTGTCAACTGGTTTTTTTCTGTCATCCTTTAAATAATTATATTTTGCATTTTTTTCTAATAATTATGAGAGATTTTGTGTTTTATTCCTTTCTATTCATAATGCTCACATCTTTACTTACACATTCATGGTTTCTGAACTGATTGCTGTTTTAGTTTCTATGGTAACTCTGCCAGTTGCCTACCTATAAATAGACATTTTATAATAGCAGGCTTATGAAAGTTTAATTTTTGAACACCCCTCTGCAGTATGAAGAATTGCTAGAAAAATAACATATGAATCAATGTTTAGGGAAATAGATATATTATACCTGTCAGGGTGTAAAAATAGAAGACTAAAATTGAAAATTCATGTAGATGCTTGGTGGCAAGTACACGGTAAAGGAAAGAATGCTCTAGTATTTAAAAAGAAAAATGTACAGTTGGGATACACTTTTAATTTTAGCCCCCATTGAAAAATTCATGATATCTTTTTAAATAACATTTTTGACCACATACAAACTCTCCAGACTCTCCATTGGTGTCTTACACTAGTCTTCAACATGATCTCGTGGAAACGCTTATGTATGGATAGTATCCTTTGGTTATGTATTATAATCGCCCAATCTATTTAGTTAACTTTCTTTGTATTATGGCTTCATTTGCCATACAGTATGTTAATTTACGTAGTCCAATATGTCAGTTTTCTTCTGCAGCTTCTGGGTCTGTGTCTCTCTTGGAAAGCCTTTCCTTCTGCAAGATTATAAAAACATTCCCCCATACTTCTTTTTCATTCTTAAATAGTCTTTAAAGTATATTATGTTTTCAATCTATCTGGAATTTATTTTTGTCTTTGTTGTGAGGTCAGAATCTATTTTTTATAGAAAGTCAATTGGATTTTCAGCACTTATCCTTTCCCTGCTAATTTTAAGTGCCCTATTTATCATACATTAAATTTCAAATATACATGGATCTATTTTTGGTCCTTTCGTTTATTTTTCTTTCCCCACACTGATAATCTGTTAACCAGCATGTTTTAATATATAGTAGTGTATTTCAAATGCATGTTAGTATTCTGTTTATTTGCACTTTTATATGAACTGCAGAATCAGCTTGAAGTTCCATTAAATTCCCACTACTCTTTGCATTGTCTATTATCTAATTCAGAAACAATTTATATCTATATCACCTTTAGTCTTCCCTTTCAGAAACGTGGGACGTGTCTACATTTACTCTGCTCAGTTATATGTTCAACAATAAAGGAGCATGTTATTTCCTGCTTAGAAAAATTCTAGAATTTTGTAGTTTTTGTGCTATTATACAAGGAATATCTTTTTCAGTCCTTTTTTTATTTGCTTATTGCTACTAATGCTACTAATGCTAGCATGTTTATCTTGCATTTCATCACCTCTATGCTCTTGCTAGTTCTGACGGCTTTTCAGTTTTTTAAAAGCATATTAAGATATGCTTTCATTTGCTACCCATATATCTTATGTCTTATAAACCTTTATTTATAGTACTCAAGTTTTTGTATACTTTTGAGAATAATCAAAAGTACCAAAATCTTAAGGAAAAACACGAGTACATAGACATAAATGTATATGAGTTTGTATGTATCTGCCCCAATTAATATGCGAATATCTAGAGACTGCAGACTGTAATTCTACATAATAAGTAACATATTATCACTCTTTTGATAAAAGTTGTTAACTTCAAGTTTCTCCTGGATTTAAGATGTATTATAAATTTTCACATAATGTAATCACCACTGGATTGTGAGGCCCTCAAATTCTATGGATCCACCTATTCCTCTTTGGGTCCCCAGGCCCACCCAGTGTTGGTGGATGTCAATCAATCCTTACTACGCTAATTACATTTAGTCAGCAAAGAAAATCCACAGCTTGATTGAAGCCTACGAAATTTTACTCTGCTTTGAGAGAATTGTATTTTTATACCCCATTGGTTTTATTCCTAAACGTTTTTTACATACCAGATGACTGAGCATTCAACTGAAGAAGGGCTTTTTTTCACTTTAATCAGAATCAGAGGGCTACCTGTAGGTGTCTTATACATAAAGGAACAGAAAGATCAAAAATGACTATACTCAAAAATGTCTATTTTTCTAGAAAAAATATTTGAAACAAAATATTAATATCATCTGAATACTGGTCAAGTTTTCCTTTTCCTCTGGAATTTGATTGTAACTGTCATTAGCATTATACTTTCTGGGTAGATTCATGACACAAATCAATAAATTGTATTGCCTGTGCCCTTTTAATACAGAGAATATCTGTTAGCATAGACAAACAGAAATGGCTCCTAACAGTTAAGCTTCACATTAATCACCCCTTTCGAGGTTCCTTCAGAGAATGATTATTATAACATAAAGAAGTTGCAAGAAAGTAATTTGATTCTATTGCATTCAGTACAATGTTTCATTAATGGATGCACTTTTGCATTCATTTCAGGGGAGACTGTGTAATGAAATGTATGTCAGACATTTAACGTCTGTTAGACATTTAAGCTGGTTTGTATTTAAAAGCATAAGTTGACCTTATCAGACGCCTAATAAGTGAAGTAATTCCACCTTGTACTAATCAAAATATCTTCTATTATAACAAAAATGAGATTCAATTACATCATGTAGCTATTATTTCTAATGTTTAGTAGTTTATGATTAAATACGTATTTCTGGTACTAAAGAAAGCCAGTCATTTCTTCAAATAGTCATATTTGGTATACCTACAACAAACAATGCTTTTAAAATATTTAATTATTGTAAGCATGGGAAGGAAAACGTATCAAAATTCAAATATCAGCAATGCCTTCCATTTCTTGATCTGTTCAGACAAGTGGTATGCTTCTAGAGCAGAACTTACTCCGCCTATATCTATGCCACTGGTATTTCATTTCAATAAATTATCAGGAAAACAATGCTTCAAAGAATGAGATGTGATACTAAAAAACAGACCTTAATATCTGTGAGGAAATGGCTAGTTCTAGAAACTAGAAATCGTAAAATATGTCACCACTGCAAACTAGATTCTCTTCCTAGTGTTCTAGTTACGTAAATGTTATCTCTGATGCCATATTTGCAGTGTTGTCAAGTTTAGGTAGATCAAAGGTCTCCCATTTGCCGTCTCTCCATTTCCCCTTCTGATTGGCTGTGCCCTGCTCCTGGCCTGCACATATGCCATAAGAATAGCCTTTCTGTAACTTTGTGAATTGCTTGTACTTTCAAAGTCGGGAATCCTCTCCTTTGTATATGATTCAATCCTTCATCTCTCTGAGGGTTTTAGAATATGGAAATATTAAATTCTCAATGAAAAGAACAGTATTCTCACTGGTATAAAAGTGTATTGTTTATCATGAGAACCCTCTTTAAAAATATCTCTCCTGTGAGGTCTTATCTAATGTTAGAGTATTTTACTTTGATAAGACTTAGAAGTCTTAGAAAGCTTACAGCATCTTTCTTAAATAGCTTTAATATGCCTTATTCTATTTGTGTCTGTCCTAAGGCCAAACTTTTGTTCCAAGATTCGTATTCCAGTCCTAGCCTCAATTCTCTCAACCCAATTCAGGCATGTTCCCTTACAAGACGGCTTCCCTGTCTTGACAATCAGAATCCATGCTACCATGCAGATGCCTTTGACTTTTCTGATGTTCAAGTAGAAAGTACAGAAGAGAGGCTACAAGGTCAGTCTCCACCCTTCACTCTAACATGGACTATATGCCATCGTGTTTCCCCATGCTCTGTATTCTTTACTGCTATTACAATACTCAGACTGCCTTCTCACTCACTCACTGTCTTTGTGGTTAGGGCCCTCTGACTGCTCCCATCTCTTAAGATGTTCTCAGCCTTCTCTAAAAAAGAGGTCTCCTAACTCTGGTTGGGAACCCTGGATTCTGCTTCTGCCAACATGGTGGACACAGCTAGCTTTGCTGAGCACTTCTTTCAGATCTCAGTTTCCCCATGGAATGCAGCAGTGGTGAAATAGTCTGAACTTTGACTCATCCTAAGTTCCATTTTGGACCTCTTCATATGGTTCATACATCTCTGTTTTTTAGGATTTACTTTCAGACCTGTGCATTACTTTTATTTCTGGTATGCTCTCCCACCCCCAACTGCCAAAATATTTTCCCCTTCTTTCTATTCACTTTAAATCAACAAGATTTTACTGAGCAACTATGTCCCCAGAATGTGCTTAATACGAAGACATGGTCCTTGGCCCAAGAAGATGACTTTTCAAAACTTGTGCTTCCTTCAAAGCATTCTGAAGTACAATTTATGCGTGTTTGAAGATCAGTATAACAAAGAAGAGAATGGAGGGATGTGAACCAATAATTTTTCTTGTAAGCATGACTATCATGTACTCAAGGACTGAAATTTGAGATTGGTGAACCATTCATGTACCTAGAAGAGATTTGGGGTAGACTAGTTTTAGATTGCTTGAGAGAAACAACTTAAATGCACTTAGTCTATAACTTATAATCTAAAATTGTATCTTACTTAATTTTGAGCTACTGTTTAATCTGAGTCTGTATATTGTGTAAGCCTCTTGGAGCACTGACATAAATTATATTTAAGGGAAAGTCAGAAATCTGTATCAAAAAGCTCCAGTTATAATAAAAGTGTGTAAAAGCCACAGGAGTCTAAAAACAGTACAAACTGCAATCCAAGAAAGTATGGAAAGTCTATTGGGTAACAGTTTCACAAACAACCAAACAAAATAGGGCAAATCGGTTTCCGAGCCTCATCAGGGAGGAGGTGGGAGACAGTCTTAAGTTACTGTGTGGCACTTACTGAGGATGGGCAAGAGGTTTTCTCCTGCCCAAACGAGAGAATTTGAAATAAAGAATAATAATATCTCTTTCCATATCTGAAGCACTTTTTAGAAAGAGTTTCACATTTCTCATGACATCCTTACAGGAATCTCAAACAGGAAATCGTATGTTCTAATGTCCATCTTATAGGCTCTGAAAAGCAAAAATGAACGGGAAAATGGTTTGAGGGAGAATGGATTCAAATTTCTCTGCCCTCACAATTGAAAACAGATTGTCTAGTTGTCATGGAATTACAGGGAGGCCTTTGGTAGGAGTACACGAAGAAACAGCCAAAATGCTAGTATTGATCAGAGGATGCTTGGAGCTAACCGAACTTCTGCATGGACTTTATAGACACTTAGGCATAATGACACCTAATATTTGCTTCACTAGTTTAAAATACACTTCCTTAGTTAACAGTGTGCTTTTATGCACAGATCTGTGTGATCCTTTCAACAGGTCTATGAGCAAGGAAATATTTGTCACTTTTTGGGAAAGAGAAAGCAGAGACTCTGAAAGGCTGGGTGTCTTGGCCAAAATGGCCCTGGTATTGAGCAGTAGGTAGAAGAAGTAGGCAAATCCAGGCCCCCGAACTTGAAAGGCATGGTTTTTGCTCCTTTGCCAAAGATTGGTAAGCAAACACAGAAGATAATGCGTCAGGTTTATAGCCCTGGGAACATAAGATTTATTGACTGTTTCTGAAATCCAATATTCGTGAGGTTAATTTCCTTGATGACACAACGATGGAATTAGTTGAGTCTATATTTTGAACTCTTCTCATGACTAAATTGTTGTTTTGTTATTTAAGCAAAATGCTAATAGCAAAGCTAAACAATATCTTTAGAATTGACTAGAAATGTCCACTTAATTTGCTAATTATTCTCTCTCACTTTGGTTTCTCTTCATTGTTTGATTGTATATTGTCTGTGTGGTTTAAATATAGCCTTATGATTTTTCTTCTAGATGTTTTAGCAATTTTTTGCTCCAAAATAGAGTAATGAGGAAACTATATAAATAATCTCCATCCTGGTCTGTCTTCTCTTTCGGAAACCCTCACTAAGCTAAGTGACTCTCATTCCTTTTGACCAGAACTACTCAGCAGTCAATGGAAACACCAATCTGGCTCTTTTCATCACCTTCCTCCTTTTCTTGACAGCTAGTGAGAAAACCTGAGCTTTAAGCCCCAGCTGTATTATTAACTCATTGTCTGACCTACAAGATAGTTTACTTCCGGAAGTGTTCATTTTCTGATTATAAAACTGAAGGAATTGAACTAAAAGATTTTCAAGGACTCTTTTAGATCTACTGTTATGTCATATTATCACACTAGAACATAAGCTCCATGAACGCAAAGACTTTGTTGATTTTGTTCATTGATATATCTTCAGTGATCCAAACAGCGTTTGCTAAAAGATATTCAGCAAATGAACAGCATCTGACTTCAAGTTTAGAGAAGGCACATTCAGCTAACGTGAGAAATCAGATGGTTTGCTGTTCCAGAAGTCCTCTTCGAGGGGCAGTGAAGTCCAGGAAAGGGCCCACCACTTTGAAAGTTCAGAAACTTGACTGAATCAGCTCATTTCAAGGTGATCAGGATGAGAGGAACTGAACAAAGCATTTTTTTCACAAGTGAATGAGATAAACTACAATGATAAATCCAGAATTTACAAGAGAAAACTTCCACTATGGGTGCACGGGGATTTGTGTTCTTTCTGACGAACGGATTCCAGGAACAAGTATAGATCAACTCAAGATTGCAATAAGCAATCTGCTTAGGGCAACTCTAGAGCTGGGTATTTATGGGGTATTTTTCAAAGTCAAACAGTCTTCAATATTTAAGAATCCATCTCCAGTGCTGGTCATTCAGTTATCCAGTTAGTTCATAGTCAGTCAGCCAAAGCTTGTCACCTAAGGGAAACCTTTTTATCCCTTACTCTGAAATGCTGACAGAGAACTATTTCTTCCCTTTGAAAATGTGGCTTCCTTCAACGGGGTATGTGAACACCGAAAATACTTGAACTCAAACATTTGAGTGAATGTGTTCATGGAGGAAAGTCTTTACATCGTACTTTGAAATTTTTTCTAGAAATACTTAAGCTAATTTACAAACGACCACATTTTGTAATCATTAGTTCATGTGGTTACATTAAGCACAATCAACAAATATGAGCTATCTCCTAATCGATTATATTATTAAGCAGTTAAATGCATCAAGTACTAAGATGGTAATATTTCTAATACATTGGTCAGTGGGGTAGGAATTTCCAATAATAAATGCACAGACATCTAAGATATTTATACATATCTTTTACATTTCTCTTTACAGCAGTGTTTGGAAGTTACTTAGGTGATAGCTGAAGTTTTAATATGAATCTGAGGTACCAGATAAGGAAGATCAAGGGCTTTCTCAGACCAATTATTATTTAGAGGATGAGAGAGATTATTTATCCACTATTTCCTCCTGTACTGAACTCTGTTTAAGTCCAATTATTGGATAATATGCTTGATTTTCTAATAAGCTTAATGTTTCAAGTCTAAGAATATTTTTCCTCTTGTAATTAAGCTCTAACTCCTTGGAAAGGCTTTGATCTGTCATTAATTTTGCCAAATGTACACAAAAACTCAGATAAGAAAGAATATTTGTAACTCAGACTAAGAAGGTATATCCTTTTCATAGTCTACCTTTAATCAGTAATTGAAATAAAATCTGATTCTGAATTTTAAATGTTTCACTAATATCTAATAGCAATATTAAACCCTAGGGGGTTAAAATGATTTAAATGGCAGTAGCATACATCAACATATGCAAATAAAAAATAAGATTTTCACCTCACCTCCAAACATTAAATAGGATCAATTTAAGGTGTGAACATATTTTGAAACAATTTGATTTTCAAGAAGTAATTTTTATTACTAGGAAATGAATTTCAAGAGAAGTCTTCCCTCTTTTTAAATATCCGACAATAGCTATGTGACATCTTACAGAATATGACAGTAAAAGCCAACCAGGACCAAAGAAAATGTGGTTCATCAATTTACATATAATCACATTTAGATTTTAAAGTGCTGCAAAGTGTTCCATTCTAGTTAGGCCTGGCACATGATTAAGAATCAATAACTGAAAGACTTTGACGAAAGACTTTAGAAGCAGAAAGATCAAGATCCATTTTTCCTTTCCCCAAACTCCAGCCCACAGGGGCCCTGGCTCCCTCAGCTCTTTAGTAGACCACGCTTGGGCGACTACTCATACTCTAACTCCTGCTGTCTGTAACATTCGATGAATTACAACGACCAATGAAGTGTTTACTTTAACTCTAATTTCTCAGAGTAACAATATCAAATATATTAAATGTACTCCTTTAGCACAAACATTCAGAAAGGGTATGGGACATAGAGGCAAAACAGTTCCATGACGAATAATAAGAGGAAAAGTTCATAAGAACGCAAGAGGGGAAATATTATTATGCATTAATTAGTTTATTTAAGAAGTAAGTTATTCTAACATGCATTTAAGAAACACTGAAAAGTATACTGTATTTTATGTTGACCTAAATCCAAATCACTTTGAAAATGGATTACAGTTAATAAAAAATTAAAATAAAATTACTTATCTCCCAGCAATGAGAAATCACTTAATTGCCTAACCATGTAATGGTCTCTGGGGTTATTTTATTTCAGTCTTACCCTCCTTAGGTTTATTTTCTTTTCCACCATATTCCAGACTTTTTTTTCGCAACATTGTTATTAATATCATTGGCCCTTGTTGCAGAAAGCAGAAGTTTTAATGTATTTTAATTTTGATTATTTCATGCTGTGTATTCTGCTGCTTTGTTGATATTTACTTACATTTTTAAATCATCAACATATTTTGTAAGCAATGCTTGGGGAACACATTCTTCTCAATTAGTTAACATGTTAAAATAATGTCATTTTCTTTAAAGATAGGTGGCAATGATCAAAAGGAAGAACCGCAGTTTCTTTAAACCCTTAACTGTAACGGCTAGTGGAGGTTCCAGCCCGCTACGTCTTCCTGTGTGCACAGCTATTTATAAACGGAGGAGTCAGATGGTGTATGCTTCTCCCCTAGGAGGGGATTAATAAAATGGGTTTACTTCGATCCCCGAATTTCTAAGATGGCAGGCTGGAAAAGAGAAAAAAAATAGAGAAGCAAATTTATTTTATCAAACACATTACATGTTTTTGTCTGCCAAAGGCAACTCAGAGTTTAAAGAAAAAATTCAATAAATGTCAATTTAACTCCTACTCTATGCCAGCATCCTTTCTGGGAAACGTGATATTCAGTTTGCTAATATTAACATGCAGGTGGCAGGCACTGTAAAGTCAGAAGGAAGTAGGAATTAAAACATTACAGTATTGGGGCCGGCCCTGTAACTGAGTGGTCTAGTTTGTGTGCTCCGCTTTGCCAGCCCAGGGTTCTCTATTTCGGATCCTGGGCGCAGACCTACACGTCACTCATCAAACTGTGCTGTCATGGCGTCCCACATAGAAGAACTAGAAGGACTTACAACTAGGATATACAACTATGTGCTGGGGCTTTGAGGGGGGAAAAAAAAGAGGAAGATTGGCAACAGATGTTAGCTTAGCTCAGGGCCAATCTTCCTCTAAAAAAAATTACAATATTGATGCGGGAAGAGACAAATGGATTATTCTGACAGAATACAGTACAGAAGTGGGCCAATATATGGATAAATAAGCAATAATTGATAATGGCAGTAAAACAACACAGTGAGGTGGGAATAAAAATGTATTGAATTTTTTTCAATAAATTGAGAGAGAAAAATTAAGTTGAATGTCTATTTTACATCACTTGCAAAAAATAAATTCCACATGGATTAAAGATATAAAGGTAAAAGTCAAACCCTCAGCCAGCCCTAATGGCCTAGTGGTTAAATTTTGGCACACTCCACTTAGGCGGCCCCGGCTTGCTTCCTAGGCACAGAACCATACCACTCGTCTGTCAGTAGCCTTGTGGTGGCAGCTCACATAGAACTTACAACTATACACAACTATGTACTGGGGCTTTGGGTGGGTGGGAGGAGGAAGACTGGCAACAGATGTTAGCTTAGGGCAAATCTTCCCCTGCCAAAAAAAAGTCAAATCCTCAAATACACTCTAAGAAAAATAGGAAACTATGTTTATAATTTTGGAATAGAAAAGGTTTTTTAAAACAGTATATTACACATAGAAGCTATAAAAAAAAAATTCATAACTTTGGCTATACCAAAATTTAAAACTTTAAACATTAGAAAATAAAGCTACAGACTGGGAAAACGTATTGTCAACCTATATAACAAAGAAGGAATTAATATCCAGAATAGTTATAGAGGAGGAGAATATATTTTTAATCTTTATAATGGGAAAACACTTCCCAAAATAGATACGGAGCTCATACAAATCGATTTAAAAATTATAGAATATTATAAAACTCTTTAAAGTTTAACACTATTATGTGTCGGTAAGTTTGGGGGATATTTGATGTTGTCATACAATACTGGTAGGAGGGCAATTGGGACACCTCTTCGAGGGAAACTTGTCAGTATTATTAGAAGTTAAACTATGGCTACCTTATCACCCAGGAATTGTACTCTTCAATATCTTCCCTAAAGAAATACCTATATGTGTATGGAAAAAGGTATATACCATGGCCTTCATTGTGACATTGTCTGTGACACTGAAAGTTGAAAACAACCTAAATCCCCTTCCACTAAAAGATAGTTATATAAGGTCATACAATTTAGCTCTTGAAAATAATAAGATATATCAATATTTACACACCATGGAAAGATCTCCAAGGTGTACCATAAGATAGAAATGCAAGTTGCAGACCAATACTCACATTACGGCACCATTTATTTTATAAACTATAAAGTTTCATAAAATTTTCTCAAGTATAAGTTACACCTTATGTACACATTCTTTAAGTATACATACATATAATAAATACATAGGAAAATTAATTATGGTGGATACGTCCTAGGAAGTAGCTGGGATTAGGTATAAGGTAAACGGAACTATTATTTTACCTAAATTTTTTGACTATTTATGAAAACACATTTATTTAATATTTCTACAATTAAAATATATACTTTTTAAAATATCGCAATGATTATAAACACAGGAATTTGAAAATGTTATATCAATATGAAGTTGTCAGGACCATCTTGAAAATTCCACTAAATGAAATAACACTATTTCCACTCAAATATGGCTTTTATTATGCCAATAACTGGGATTCTTTTTACTATCAATTCTATTTGAAGGCTATTTCAACAGTTAACTGCCTATTTTCCATTTAAGTTTTATTTTTACAATACTTCTCACACTCTGAAACTTTCTGAGGTGTCTGTCCTGGTTCATCACATTTACCATTAAACTAAACATCCTCTGCTAAGTCTATGTAAGAAGGTATATTACTCCACTTTTCGAGGAATCATTTGTACTTTTGTACTGATGTCAAATGCAATTTTAAGACATTTCCCTTAAATAGTATAGTGAGCACCAAATTAAATCTCTAGAACATAATCCCTAATTAATCCTATTAGCTCATTTCTCACCCTAGACCATAAACACGTTTATAACTGTTTCAGCACTTATTCCAAGTGCCTAGGACATGATACAGACTCAATAAATAATTTGGGATGGAAGGATGGATGGATGACTTGATATTTGGATGCTTTTGAAAACCAGTATAGAGATAAATGTGTCTGCCCTTAGTCTTTCCTTCCTTCTAAATGCTTCCTTAAATCCTTTACAAGCACCATGAGGGCATCTACTCCCAATGAAATAGTTTTATTCCTTCACTGGAAGACACTGGGGCCAGGGTGCAGAGATGCCTGATGAGTACATAATGCTTGCATAGGCTACTCTGTCCCTTTGTTCGTCCTTCATTACATAATTACGTGTGCCCACTCTGAAAACTAGAGGCCTAGATTGTGATTCCCCCAACCAATAAAAACAGCTAGCCTTTATGTGAGGTTTTTCCACGTGCACAGTCATCTGACAGGTATTATCCGGAAAAACCCTATTTAAAATTGCAAACCACTTCTCCACACAGTCCTCATCTCCCCATCTTGCTTTATTTTTCCCCCATAACACCTATCATCTTCTCACATAACGTATAATTTACTTACATATTTCATTTATTGTCTGTCTCTTGTCCATATCCCTACCCCCAACCCATCCACATCCATGTACACTAAATATAAGCTCTATGAGAGAAAGGAATTTTATTTTCTTCACTACCGAATCCCCAGTGCATAAAACAGAGCCTATTATGTAATAGGTACTTAATAAAACTTTTTTGAATAAATTAATGGTTGTAGTCTTTACAGTATTTTTACATTGCTTGACTGGATGAAATTTGAGAACAAGAAAGTTTGTCTTTTTGAACATTAAGAAGATGCTTCTAATTTTCCCAGTTTTATTAATTATGTTATTGCTTTAACAAATAAATTAAACGGCATAATGATAGTGATAGTAACACTTCGTCAAGTCCTTCCCCAACAGACAGTTCTCTCAAATTCTAAGATGGACAGCTCTTTATCATGGGTCGGGCTGTTCCATTTCACTCTATGTTTGTCTACTTCACTTTGGGTTCATCATAGACTGAAACTGACAATGGAGATGGGGAGTGGCATTGTATACAGTGAGTGGAGCCACCAGTTTTCATTGAAGAGTTTTAAAAATCATGGTAAATTTATTTGCAAAGAAAATTTATATAACATGACACATCGTCAATACTACCCCAAAACGTGTTCTGCCCCAACTTGTTTTATGAAATGCTTTTGCAGCATCTCTGTATAATCAGATCCATTTATTGGCATTATTCCACAGTAAAAGTGATTCACATTTTCGGAGTACATGATGCCTTTGTAGGAGAGAAATTTGAATCTTCTCTCCGTTTAAGCAGGTTTAGAGACAACGTGAAGGAACTAAAGTGAGAAAGAGGCTATTATTATCTTTCCCACCTTCTCTTGTCCTCATTCTGTCCTTGCTCCCCCCACCCCCAGTCTGCCACTCCCACTAACACACACAATTTTGCTTCTATTACATGTCCTTCAGTGCTGGGCTTGGGACATGTATTAGAGGAAAGGACATATTTTTTTTAAATACCTCTTGTTACTAAATGCCTCTCTTGGTTGTCATTGTCCTTTGTGTAGCAGATGTGCTAGTGCTGGCCCTCCCAAGGGGTACATGTGTGTGTTCTTCTCCACTGTGCACAGTTTGCGGATAGGAAAGATACCCTCCAGCTTAACCTTCCCAGTTCTCTCTCCCCACCTCTTGCTTTTTGGATCTCTACCTCAGCAGGCAGCTGTCTGCTGTCAGGATAGCTGCAGCCTGACTTCCTTCTATGGAGTCTACCTAACTGCTCCATCCTTGCCGCACCAAGCATTGAAAATGCAGGTTCTCTCACACTTCTCCTCTGTACCTGCCCTGCCATCTCTTCCTTACTCCTTTATCACTACCGATACAGGGGACAGAACAACAAACAGACCGCCTCTGCAGATATCCATCCAGGACATGAGCCAGCTGCCTCCCTTCTTTACGGAAGAGGCAGTGTCTAGTGACTAACAGATGGAGCACTCATGCCAGACTGCTGGAGTTCAAATCCCAGCGCCTCTATTTACTGCTCCCGTGACACTGGGCATGTTATCTCTCACACCTTTTTAATTCCTCAGACACCTCATGTATAAAATAGAGATAAAATAGCTCCTACCACATAGGGCTATTATGAAGATAGAATAAGTTAATACATGTAATACTCTCATTATACTACCTGATAAAACAGCACCAATCAAGATGTGTTGTCTATTATCTACCCCCAATTTCTATGAGTGATTGTTTTAAAAAGTCTTCTTGGGATCGGGAGAATGTGACTCCCATCCCTTCCCACTCTTGCCAAGAGGACATGACAAAACCTCAACACTCTTCTTTTAGGCAGAGGACCACTCTGACAGTCCTGCTCACTTCTGAAGACCATCCTCTGTCTCCTGGATTGCGGCCATAGCACCTAACCTAACCCCTCACCACCCTACCATCCATGCTCCCTCCTGCGCCCAGGAGGACTACCTTAAAGCAGAGATGAGCACACTTTTTTCTGTAATGGGCCAGACAGTAAGTATTTTAGCTTTTTCAGGACAAGAGGTGAAATCAAGGACATTATGTAGGCACTTTTATAGCAAGAGAGAAGACAAATTTTCCCAAAATTTTTACTTACAGAATTCAAAACATAATAATTGAGCATAATTTTCTTATAATACAGGTATACTAATGAAAATAAAGTAATTATTTGGGAAGGGATTACATTTTCTTGACTGGGATTCAAGTTAGTGTTCTCTATCATCAAAACTGAATGCAAATGTTTATTTGTTAAAGTTGATCTGAAACGGAATTTTACATGTTTCATCTTTGAAATGTCTTTTCACAGAAATCGATACTGAAATGAACACCCAGTGAATTACACATATTGAAGCTTAAAGGTTATTTAAAGGTTCCATAGATTTTTCTTCTTTTAATATTCAGCCATGTCTATTGAATGGACAGACCAAAGAAACTTCACAGTAGAAAGGACTGTTTCAGCTCTTGTCAGTGCCTCAGGGTAGAATCTGTGACAGGACCCACAGCAAGACTGATGGCCATGGCCCCTGCCCCCTCAAGATAAAATGTAATGCCCAAGAAGTGTTTAGGTGTTTCCAAGAGTTGTTACTATATGTTTTACAATAATCAAGCCATTGAAGATTTGGAGTAACATGTCAGATACGAGGCAAGAACATTAAAGTAAGCATTATGCACATCTGTTACTATAAAAGAAATCAACTCTGCTATTTTCAAAGTATTTTCATTAAAGTGTCATAGATAGATAATACGACCAAAAGAGACTGCAGAAACTATCAAAACATCAAAAGCAGAATCAATTGATTTTAGAAATCTCCTTTTGAAGCTGGAAAGTTAAGTTAAAAATAATAAGAAAATTTCTTAATCAAAATACTTCAGGAATATTTTTGTAACATAAAAAATGTGTTAAAATATATTAATAATGCATATTATTAGTCAGGTTAAATTTTATAATCTCATAACTACTGTATATTATGCCCAGTTGTTTAGTAAAGCAAAGACAAACAGGAAGCAATCTTCAATTTCATATTTCACATATCTAAATGTGAGAAATTTTAATTCAGTCATTAGTCAAAGAAGCTTAAAAAGCCTATGTAGAAAGTCTAAGTACATACACAGAGAAATGCGCTAAAAGCATAAAACAGTAAGAGCTGACCTAATTCTCTCCAAGAGAGGAGATTGTTTCTCCATATCTCAATATCACGCCAGAGTTTAAAGAAAGGCCACTCTCAATAAATAGACAATGCTTGCAAAAAAATTTAATGGGCTTCAATAAAAATTTTATAGGAGTACTCATAATTCTTTTTTTTATACACAGGCTGCAAGTAAAATATGTTTCTCTTCTACCTTATGAAACATTAGGATCTGGCCTTGAAAGATAATTGTATAAGAACTCAAGTTTTCATGCTTACGAGCAAAATATGTGGTATTTTGCTAATAATTATGATGAAATCACTGAAGCCAAAGAGAAAAGCATAAAATATCTGGGAGGTTCTTAGGAATTGACAACACCATTCACTTCAGAGTGATTATTTTACTCACGGAAATACAGAGGAAGAGTCATTTTCATGAGGACTTTACTGCAATAATAATATAGCAGTGGCAGTGTGATGCTCACAATCTAAAGACATTAAAGGAGTATAAAATGTAAAATTTGCAGCAAAGTAGTAAAAATAGCTACACTTTTGCAGGGTTTTCTACTCTAAGGACTTTTCCAAAGGTAAAATAGTGTTATCTTAGCTCCTTATTTAATTGTTATAACAAGATCACGATGGAGGAGGAATAAACTGATGAGAATGATGACTGGAAGAGACAATTATCAGTGCTTATCAGAATAGTTACAAGTGATAGCAAGCATACTGTGCCATGGATCGACCTGTGTTTGACGGAGAGCAGTCCGTTTCTTCCTACAATAACCCAGTGAAGCAGTGAAGTTAGGTACTAATCCTAGACCCCTCCCGGTAACAGGGAGGAGGAAACAGGAGGGAAGCGACTGGCTCCAGGTTATTCAGCTGCTAAGCACTAAGGCATGCATTTGATGGCAGACCTGCTGCCACCCTGCCCTCCTCTATACTAGCTGTTAAAGCAGCAACTGTATATACCAAACAAGACGAAAGCCCCTGGAGAGTAACCCAGCTTAAAAATTCACCAGTTACCTATTACATGTTGGAAGATAATAATAATGATGTTAATTGTACCCAACACTTGGATTGTGTTTACGACGTGTCAGGCAGTATCCTAATCATGATTATAACATCTAGTTACAGTTATTTTACGTATGAGGAAATTTCAGCATGGAAGGTTAAGTAGCTGGCCCAAGATCATTCACTGAGTAAATTACAGAGCCATGGTTTGAACCCTGGGATCCAATCAATTCCTGGTAATCATAGTAGAAAAAGCCTTTCACCTAGATTCCTGTATCGACTAAACCCAAATATCCTTCCACTGACTCCCTATGTCTTTTCTATACATCAGACAAAGTGATCTTTGTGAAATGTAAATCTGATGATATGATCCCACTGATTACACCCTCCCAATGGCTCCTCATAGCTCTTCACATAAATAAGACACTAGAAAGCCCTACACCATCTGGCTTCTACCTACCTTCCTGGTCTCATTTTCCACTGAGCTCCCCATCATCCTCTGCTTCAGCCACACTGCCTTTCTTTAATCTCTCTACATACCATGCTCTTTCCTGCCACAGGCCCTTTGCATATGTAATTCTTTCATACAGAACTCTATCTCCACCTCTTTTCATTTTTCACTTTTCAGGTCAAACATCCCTTCCTTGGGAAAAATGTTTCCTAACCCCAATACACACACAATCAGATTGCCTTAATGTGTCTTCTTTTCAGTAGTGTCACATTGCAAATTTACAATTACTACGAAATTATTTGATTCATGCCCTTCTCCTCTACTAGACTATAAGTGGTAGAAGGTCAGAACTCTGACCTGTTTTACCACTTGTCTTAGGTTGTATTCCTTGAGACAAAAATTTGCATGAAATTAATTTACTAGGGAAATGATTCCAAGAAGCAGGGATAGGGAGTGAGGAAGTAAGACAGGGAAGGGAACAAAGCCGACGTAGTCTACATTAATAAACCGTTTACGAGTGTGAGGAATTGGGGCTCCCTCTTTCAGGGTCCTCTGGGAGACTACGTGAAACACTTCTCGGAGTTGTCCTACCTGAGGGGTGAAGAAACTATGGAGTTTCTCTGCCAACGCCCATCCATAACTGGTTGAAGACCGCTCCTGGGATGTTAACTTTCAATCATTTTCAGTCTGTTCCACACACAAGTCAAGCACTTTCTTACAGCCAGCGGAATTACTCAGGCAAAGAGCTGACAGACATTTTCAGTAAGAAGCCATCCATGTGTCTAAGTAGAGCTAGTGCCAGGGAGATGAGTGTCAACTCAAAGCGTCGCTACTGTCCACCTCTTGTAACACTCAGGATCCAAATTAAGTGGAGTCAATCCTCAGTCTTATCACAGATATTTGAAATGCATAACTTGTCACAATTTCTTTTGAAGAAAAAAAAGAGACAACGGGAAGGTTAGTGGTACAAACTCCGGTCCCTATTGCACTGATGTGATTAGCTCAGGCTGGCACTGATAATTAAGTCTCTCTCTCTTCCACCATCTGTTTTAGGTTATGATCAAACTCAGCACTTTTACTGGTCTAGGTTTGCTGCCTCTGTGGGATAACGCCAATCTGCTTTATGTATAAATTCCTAAATATGAAGTCCTTGTCAGAGCTGTGGTTGAGGGAATAGCCCATTCGCTGTCATCGCTGGGCACAAAAGCATCAAGAGACACAATAGTGACTCCATTAGGTAGAAACATCTTCATTGCCTATGATAATCTGGCTAAATTATGCCTGCCAATGGAGTACCTAATTTCTTTGCCTGCTGGTCTACTGGAATGAGGGACCCTAAATAAATAGGCCTAAGCCGGAGCTTGGGGTTTAGTGGACCCTTTACTATTACCCCTGGTTGGAAGCTTCACCCTCAGTCCCCTGAGAACCAGGCCCTCTAATGACTCATAGAAGACAGGAAGCACAAATTCTCCAAGTGAGTCTCTAGGAATGATGGGGAGAGAGACCACTCCTCATTCTACAGCCCCACGGCAGCTCAGCAAAGGACTCCCACTTCTGGTAGAGAAGAAGTGCCATAATAGAACGTCATTGGCAGCAATTGTAGGAAAATAAGAGTTGCCTTAGAATAACACTGCCTGATGCCAAGGAAAGACCATTCATGAAGGACTGGACATACCTATGTTTGCATTTTTCATTGATTCCGAATTGATTTTTTATGGAATACTTTGTGTGTAGTAACTTTGTAACTTCAGACTTCTGCAGAAGAATGATACAGATCTCAGGAGTGGTCTGTGACACACGTTTTTGCCTTTATTTAACACATTTTCATTGAGTTCCTACTGTGTTGACAAAAGTGGGCCGAACTAGGGTTAACGGATTGATAATAATAATGACA
The DNA here is from genome assembly GCF_021613505.1 of Equus quagga. NCBI lineage: Eukaryota > Metazoa > Chordata > Mammalia > Perissodactyla > Equidae > Equus > Equus quagga. The sequence continues at coordinate 32,985,437 of NC_060284.1, forward strand.
ACAACAATAATAATAGCAACAACTATTTCTTAACTGATTACTGTGGGCCATGCTCTCTACCATGTATTTTATACATCTCTAACCTGTATGCCTCAGGCTTCACTGGTGGTGAACACAGAGCTGCCTTTACAAGGAAACGCCAAATCATGATGTTGAAGAGTTCCAGAGTTTTTCCAAGAGTTCTTTCCATAATTATCACCAGGAATTCCCAGTGGTCCTTATACAACGTGACCTGCTATAGCATTCCAGGCTCAGTCATTTTAAAGAGTTTGTCCTTGGGACCACTTAACAATACATTACAGTTACTGCTTCCCATTCTTATATCCCTCTTGGAGCCCCTAAGGAGGACAGGTGAGTACTCTTGTGGCTTCGCACTCAATGCTGTCCTTGTCAACTTTCTGTACCATTCTCTACAAGCAAATCTGCTGCCAGAATCCTCTAGAGGATGGAGGCTGCCCACAAGTTGGTACTTGCTTACTGGTGAATCCACTGTGCCCTGGAAATCAGAGACCCTCTTCCTATGTCCCTTAGACCCACCTCTAAGTTCACCTGCAGCTGCAATGGTACATTTCCTTACATGCTGACAGCTTTCCACATCAAGATCCACATGTTTCTGGCCACTGCCTTAGGGCTTTCTCTGGAACCAAGGTGCAGCTAGCTCTGTCCACTGCAGGGTACCCTAGAAGACCTGGGGATCTTACCCACTGGATTCCTCCTTCATTCATGGGGACCTTCTCTAAAGGGCCTTGTTATCACTGTCTGTTATCTATGCATCATACCTTTATCTCTCCCTTCCCCATGCTCCAGGAATAAATCAATTGCATCTGCATATACCCAAAGTCAAACTGTAGCAATGGACAAGTCTTAAGTTATTTCCCAGCAGCCTGAGTGGTCCTGTGCAAAATATAGGTTGTAACCAGGCCTGGGACATTTTCAGACTGTTACAGTAGGCTGACTAGATAGAATGCAAAGACCTAAGGTGGGGTGATGAAGTCGTGTTGCCTACGCACATAAAAGCCCATGGAAGTCTCAGCTTCAGTCCCAGCTACACACTTATTTTCTCATTTAACCCTCACGACAACACTGTGGGATAAGTAGTATCATCCTCGTTTGTGAATGATGACACCAAGGTGCTTAAACTTGTCTAAAACAGCACACTTCACAATGGTAAGAGATGGATTTGCAGTTTGGAGGAGGGAGAGGAAAGGCACCATCTCTCTGTTGTCAGCATTACCAAAATACTATCTAGAAAAGTATCTGAAGCAAGAAGTGACTCAGACTTTTAGCAAACTTGTGGATACAGTATAGCTTTAACTTCTTCAGCACTAACCTAATGTCCTTAAGGTAAATGTATTCTTTTTTCAGTATACTCTTAAGCATCTAGTAGATACATCAATATACTCTTAAGTATAACCACTATTTATAGTGGTATCCAGAAAAGTTTTTACTTTTCTCATGGGCCAGAAGATGGTAATCTTTTATTCATGCTGAAGACGCTATGCACATTTATAACATCTCTGCTAGGAGCTGTTTGGGGGAAAGCCCAGATAAAATTGAGTAATCTTTCAAATATTGAAATTAATTCCAATTTCACCCTTTCAAGACATATGTCCAACAAAAGACCCAAATGCTTTCATCATCTGCATCTTTAAATAGTATTTTAAGTACCACTTGCCAAGTCAACAAGATCCCTGAGTTTGAGACTCTAATCAAAACTTTTCATGTCAGTAGATCCTGTAGTGGCATAAACACTAGACTATTGTTGAGGTTCAGAGGCCCATTACCCCTTATTGCCAGAGATTTCCCACGTGAAAGATGGAAAGAATATCGTACGATTGTCACCTACTTCAAAGACCCACATGCAAAGACTAATGAAGCTGTTCTGCTTCCCTAAATTAGGAAACAAAAATATTCTATCCTTTTTATACTTGGAATCTGTAACACTTGTCAAGGAAACAAACAAAAGGCTCTTTGAAAGATGATTTGTTTGTTCTTTACTTAAAAGAAAATTTCCTTTGCAGAATCAAAGCCAATGAGTCCTTATCAATATGAGGCATGGAATTTCAGAGATCATTTTCCTCAGCATGTGCAGGCTCTGAGCTCAAAGAAAGGATCCTGTGTTCACTTCTCTTAATCAAATTATATGTTTCAGTCTGGTTTTGAGCTGTCCTCTTGCTATCTTTCACTTGGTAAGGACAAATCCAATATTAAGTTTCTGTTTGTGGCGAAATAATGCTTTGTTTCCATATTTTTTATCTGTGTTTTACTTTCTGTACAAACAGCACGTGGCTTAACATACATCTACTTGTTGCTCTTACTAACTCCAATCCACTATCTTCAACCCTGCTTCTCTGGTCCCAGTCTCTTTTCTCCCTCTCTTCAGACTGTGAGCGAGGAGCCTCTGGCTTGATCTCACACTTACTCATAATAACCCCTTTCAATGCTGGGTGTGGGCCCTGGGAGCCGTCCTCGACCTTATCACAGCACTCCCTTATTTTATTATTTCTCTGTTCATTCTTTAGCAACATGCTACTTTCTTTTTTCAATAACTGATGACAGGCATGATTTCAGCCACTGGATTGAAAATGAATCTCTTTAAGCAAACAAAGCTAGATTTTGAAAGACTTTAAATTCTCTAAATAAATTCCAAACTGGCATGACTGCCATTCACCTGTTATGCAAACATGTCATCCTTTACTGTGACTCAAAGAAGGTCTAAGGCATTGAAACAAAGCAATCCTTTTAAATATCACTAGATTGCTGACAAGTTCAGCAACATCTAAAGCTGGCATTCCAAATAAATATCCCAAGGCTATTTAATGCAAGCAGCTATCGGTACTCCACAGAACACCAGCCTCAACTCTACTTTCTGACTACTAGACCTGGCATAGTTAACCAAGGGCCTCCTGGCATTAGATAAAGCCAAAAACAGATGGAAGAATGCTAATTATAGACTTTAAATTTTCTGCTCTTTTTGTGGACTGAATTTTCTTCAGGATGGTGATCCTGAAGCCATAAAAACTTGGCACCTATTGCTTCACAATGAAGAGTGTTTGGCTTTCCTCTTATGTATTGAAGTAGTTCATGATCTTAAAATAGATTTAGTGAAAAGGCAGCAGCTTTCTATTATTTTTTCCCATTTGTTCCAACAAGGTCATAGGAAAATATTGAGCCTAACCTGTACTGGTGTTGCTACCAATTTGGTTTGCCTTCCACTACATACAAGAGAACTTCAGAAACATAAATTGCTTTTTCCTAAATCTTTCTTTTTCTTAGTAATTAATTGAGATTGACAAGCTTAGGCATATAGCTCAATCTTGCCAAAGGGCTGCTTGAGCCCAAAGCTACTTGTTTTTTCTGGGCTCCTTTTGTTCTTCTAATTCCAAACAGTTTACCAACAGTAAAATGTAGCAAGATAGTGTCTTTCCCCAGAGACGTGGCATTAAACTAGACTAGGATTCCAAGGCAAATTAAATGCTTCATGGCCTGAGAGCTTAATTCAGCTCTCGTTAATTAATGGATTGATTATGAGAAGTTTAGTTTTATCAGAAAAAAAGAAGAAATATAGATTTTTAGTTTCTCATATTTTGTCATATGTGCACTTTAGAAAAAGGACAAACTACTGAACCCAATCTGAGTGTTAATCTAAAATATCTGAATTCTGAATAATGAATGTCAAGGGTAGGACTGATACTCTACGTTGGTGGATTAAGTATGTTGTATGATTTGAGGGGCAGCTCAAGTTGTCTCACCAAGTTACAAATCCCCTCCACCAACCCTCTCTGATCCTACCTATTATAATTAGATTTATATCATAACCTCTAAATACCTGACACTTAGAGTTGTAGCTCAAATGTGTTGTTTCCTGAAAAGTGATTTTAAGTATCAAGAGAGAAGAAGCCTCTTAAGTTAATGTACTGGCTCATGCCAACAAATTCGCTTATTGGATGATAGAGAGTAAGATGGAGGACATCAACACCCAAACTCTATACTGTGGTGAATCCACAAATTTACTGTTAATATTACATTTGAGGACACTAAGCTCTTGGTTTGTAAAGAAGAATGATAGTGAATAATTTCCCCAAAATTCAGGAAGGTAATTTATCAGTGATAATAAGCCTAGACTACTAAAGGAGCTAACATATACATGCGTTATGGAACTAACTATTGTATTAAGCCCCTTTCCCTAAAGAACATTTCTTTTTCATTAATTCAATAAATATTTACTGAGTGTCAACTATGTGCCAGAAAGTGCTCTAGGCACTGAATATTCAGTGATGACATGATGTGATTCCATGTTAGACCTATCACTCTGGCTCCCATGTGGAGAAAAGACATTAGGGTGACAAAGTTTAAAGCAAAATAGAGTTAGAAACCTGTTCCAGTGGTCCAGAGAGAAATGACAATGGCTTGAAGTATGATAGTAGTCACAGAGAGAGTGAGAATAGGTAAGATTTAGGATATAGGTTGAAGGTAGAGCCAACAGGACTTGCTGATGGATTGGAAGAGATGTAGGAGAGACCTAAGCAAATGGAGGAAGAGAAGTGACATTTACAAAGATGGAAAGATTAACAGTGTGCTTTGGGAAGGATCAAGAGTTCTGTTTTTTGAGATAAGTGAGTGATTTGGAGTGGATAGTTAAATGTATGCATCAGGAATTCAGAGGAAGGGACTGTCTGGAAACATGAAGATTGGAATGGTTGGCAGATGGATGGTATTCAAAGATGGGTGTCTGGATGTGATCAATTAGGGGATGAATATAGAAAGAAAAAATCTCTAATCATGGGGCACTCGAAAGTCTAGAATTCAGAAAGAGAACAGGAGCTGGAAAACAAGATTGAAAAAGACTATCTAGTAAGATAGGATGAGAACCAACCAGAGAGTTCAGTGTCCTGTAAGCTAAGTGGAGAAAGGGTCTTAAGAAGGAGGGAGTGACTAACTGTGTTGAATGCAGCAGACAGTAGAGCGAGATGAGAAATTCAACTTGACTATTGATTTGGCTACGTAAAGTCATCAAGGAGGTTGGCTTTGACAAGTGTACCTTCAGTAACATGCTGGCTATGAAAGCCTGGTTGTGATGGATTCCTCAGAAAATGAGAAGCAGCAAATGTAGACAAAGGTTTCCAAGAAATTGTCAATAAAAGAGAACAGGGAAATGAGGTAGAAGCTGGAGAGGAACATTTGGCCAAGCAAAGTTTTTGTTGTTGGTTGGTATGCATTTAAGGAGGTTGGGATTCTTTAGGTGGAGAGAAGGAACAGTGACCTGGAAGTAGAGGAACAAGAATTACTATCTTGCTTCTAGCTAGGGCCAGTGTAAGAGAAAACAGCCAGCAGTTGGGATGGATATGAGGGAAATAGTGTCCTCAGGGAACTGACAGTTTGTATTATAGCATGCAGTTGAAGAGAATATTCAGAGAGGAGGCTGAGTGTTCAGAAGACTTTGCTAATAATAGACCATGAGCTCCAAAGAGCACAGTGGAAGGATCTCACAGGTTGGGGTTGGGAAGGAGGAAATGTGAGTCACAAGACGATGGACAAAGCTTATAGAACTAAGACTCTGGGAAGTCCATGCTTCTTCTGTTGAGTGTGTGCCGCAGGAATGTGGAGCATCTTGATATTTTATGACATTATATTCCTTTCGTTGTCATTTCCAGACTGCCTTTAATGTTTACGTCATCATGTTTTATAGTTCAAATAAACCTGGATGAGACACAAATAGGATACACAGTGTGATGTGGTCAGGATACCAGAGGTCGCTGAGAATTTGGAATATGTTCGCATTTGATTTAGGACAGGGAAAGAGTCTGAAGGGGAACTGGGCTCCTCAAGATGCATGACCTTGTAGGGTTCTGAGAGGCAGAGGCTGTAGGATATAGGGATCTGCTTCCTTGGCTATCGTAAAGGCAGAAAGAACCTCACACTTATTTTTGCTTTCACCCATCTACCTTTTCTAAGACAGGGAGGATTGGGCAGGGGGTGGGAAAGCGGACATTAAAGAATCAAGAGAAACCAGAAGAATATAAGAACCCAAAGGTTAAACTTTAATGTTCTCAATTATTTTAACAAATTCTTCTTTACTGCAAATAATTATCCATTTGATTTTTTCCATCTTTATTCTTTTTTTAAAGACTTTACCTTTAGAATATGAAATAGGAATTGTATTTAGACCTGAGACCTTAATGAATTCCTTATGCCTATTTCATATTTCATTCACCCTTCAGCTCATCTCTCTTTTTCTTGTTTCTATTTGTCACTTCAAATAGAGTGAGTGGAATCTTATAAAGCCGTTTGGATCACTGGTTTGGATAAGAGAAGAATAGCACATGTACGCACAAAGATAAATAGATTACTCACAAGTAGACCAGTAATTTACAGACAATGAATCTAGCTCCTAGAAAAAAATCAACCCCAGCTTTTCTAGTTGGAACCTTCTCAAGACTTCATGTAGGTTTCATTTCTCTGAGTTTCATGTGTAACTCAATAAAAACTTTACTGTCTCTGGGGCGCTTGAATATCTCTATAGTCACGTTTACCAGACATTGTTTAAAACCCTCAGATTACATTTTTACCTGATTTTTCAGTATAATATAATGTAACTAATTTTTCTTCAAGTAACTAGGGTGCTTGTCGAAATGACATACGTCTACATGTATTTCTCTTACAGCAAAGGTTAATGTTGAATGCCAATAAATTGTCTCCTTACTCAGAAGTGCCATTTGTTCCCAGTGGCATCCTAGTCACACATCTTTACCTCAGGCTCGTCTGTGCTACCAAATGGAGTTGCAACTTACAAACTTTAGATAAATGACCACTTGTTGTGCCAGATTGTTAGTATTTTTTAAATTTGGATAAATATCTAAACCACCTCATGTTTAAAAATCATGAACAATATCAAGATAAAAAGGAAAGTGAGACTAGCTATGAATTTTTCCACTTCTCCCAAATCTTAGGGAACCGATAGTAACAACAAACTCTGCCAAAAAAGAAAATGGTATGTCAACTCCAACAGTTGAAAGAAAGAGGCACCAACTTGTGCCAAAATCTTTGAAAAGTACAGTCAGAAAGATCAACATGACTCAACAGGCTCCTAACTTTAACTCCCTCCAAAAAAAATAATAAACCAAGAAAGAAGATAAATAGACCATACTCAGGGTGGGGTGGGCCCGGTGGCACGGTGGTTGAGTGTGCATATTCCGCTTTGGTGGCCTGGGGTTCATTGGTTCAGATCCGGGTGCAGACATGGCACCACTTGGCACGCCATGCTGTGGTAGGCGTCCCACCTATAAAGTACAAGAAGATGGGCACGGATGTTAGCTCAGGGCCAATCTTCCTCAAAAAAATAAAATTAAATAAAAAATTAAAACATTAAAAAAATAGATCACACTCAATAAAAACTCATTTAAACCACACCTCCAACTAATTTGGGGTGAAAAGCAGATGAAAGGGTATATGAGAAACCCAGACAAATGACGAAGGAAACCCTCAAGAATTTTTCTCATATTCATGTTCAACATAAGTGATTTTATCAAGTACTTCCCTAATAAGAGAGAAAAATCTATCAGGGGCTGTCACGTTGACTTTATTAAGTAGGGGAAAGCTCAAGATAAAAGTAAATTAACAAAGCAAACGTAGGTATGAGAAAATCTTCTCAGGAAGTTAAATTCTGGCTGGTGAGCAGGGGATTACGAGGAACGGGATAGGGGTAAACAAAGACCCCCAAGGAGGGAGTCTCCCTGCTCCATCTCTCCCTGCAGTAAGTCCAGGAACAAGACATATAAATGTCAGTTAACATTTTCCCTTCTGTGAACTGTAGGGGAGTGAATCAGATTTTAACGAGAAATGATGAGGAAGAGAAATATAGGCCTGGCCCCGACTTTCTCTGTAGCAGCTAAGGTTCATGGCTGCATTCTGCATCGGGAAAAGATAGGAAGCTTGAAGCTTTCTGACAGAGAAGATGGATATGAGCCCCAAACTGGCACAATTACAGAAAAATGGACAGACACCCACTTCATATCAAAGCTGAAGGAAGATCTTAATAAGGCTCTTTGTGTTGTAAATGAATATGAAAAAAAAAAAGAAATGGCAAAGCCTCAATTCCAAAAATGTCAGCACACACAAAAGAAAAAGTAGGAATAAAGAAACATATTATTTAAAAGATGAATGTAGAGCCTCATGTGGAAGCAATCTTAGGAAAGAAAATAGAACTTTTCCTACAAGTGTCTTATACAATAGAAGAATTTTTAAAAAAACAAACAAAAACACTAATTTGATGAAAGAAGACTTCAAGGATGAGATCAAGAAACAAAAGAATCAGTGAGACTCAGTAGAACTGAGAAAACAAATTAAAGACCAAAATAATACCTACAGAGAAATAAATGCGTTGCAAACAGCAATGAACACACTAAGGCAAATCTGAATATTTAAGAGTGCAGAGAAATTTTTTAAGAATCTAGGAAGAAAACACAAGTTGGCCTTGAAAACGGTGAGACAGGGTGAACCTATAGTCTGTCCCACTGAAATCGTGTGGAATTGATTCCCCCCAAGAAAGCAGCATTCGTCCCTGTAGACAAGAATGTAGGAAGGGTGTTAGAAATCAAAACATTGGAAAACCACTAAGAAATACAGAGAGTCACTACATAATGATAAAATTTTAAATTCACTAAGAAGATATAACAATTCAAAAGAAAGTAACTTCAAAATATGTAAATCAAAAGTTGGGTGAGCTATATGGAAATTTGACAAATCCATGGTCATAGTGAGACTTTTCAACATGTTTCTCTCAGTTATCAACAGGTTACATAGATACAATGTATAATATAATGTAAAAAAATTAACATGTAAAAAATTTTAAAATATGCTGCCAACCATGTTTTCTAACCACAATGCAATTAATCAGTATTAAAAAGGTAAATTAAAATCCACATATACTTGGAGAATTTTTAAAAATCACTTCTAAACACATCATGGCTCAAAAAAAATGTTCACAGAAATTTAAAAATGCTTTGGGATAAATAATAACAGGAATGTTGTATATCACAACTTATTTGATTCCAAAAGTATATATAGACTAACAGACTTATGACTAGTTAGAAATATTAACTAAAGCCTCATGAAAAGTTGCAGAATGAGGACTATGGGTAAGTAATTTCTTCCTAAAGAGAGAGAGAATGATAGTGAGCTAGAGAGACAGAGGGAGAGAGAGCTTCCGTTTTTTCTATTTGTCTTTCTCCTGCTAATTTATATAGGCTCAATTCTTTGCTGGTAATGACATAATTTAATCTGTAGTGCATGAATTCAACCACTACACCACCAGGCCAGCCCCTGGACCTCCCTTTTGAGGAGAAAATAAGTCTCCATTTGAGCGAAAGATAGCTACAGGGCCGGTCCAGTGGCATAATGGTTAAGTTCACATGTTCCGCTTTGATGGCCCAGGGTTCAAGCGTTCAGATCCCAGGCGCAGACCTACAAAGTCTACACCGGGCCACGCTGTGGAGCTGTACCACATACAAAATAGAGGACAACTGACATGCATGTTCACTCAGGGCCAATCTTGCTCATGAAAAAAACAAAGATAGTTGAATTATATTAAGCATATTGTTCTTGCTTTTATGTTGTTCTTGCTCTTGTTTGAAAGTTTAGGTGTGGGAAGAGTTTGAATGGATGCTGAGTAGCCAAAAGGGTGCTTAGTTGACTCAACACCCATTCCAACTCACTTCTAGTTTGCCTTCCTGATTCTTTAAAGACTGGAAAGCTAAAGATTATATTTCTTAGATTCCCTTTCACCTGGGCTGTAAGTGATCTATGCTCTCTGTCTATATAAAACAGGTTCAATGTCAGCAAGAAAAAATGCAGCAACACATCGAGGAAGAAGAAGCTGGTTCTTCGGGTGTGAGGGTTAATTTTAAGTGTCAACTTGGCTAGGCTAGGGTGCCCAATGTTTGGTCAAACACCTCTAGATGTTGCTGTGATGATATTTTTAGATGTGATTAACATTTACAATCAATAAACTTTGAGTAAATAGATTACCCTGCATAATGCAGGTGAGCCTCCACCAATGAGTTGAGGGCTTCAAGATCAAAGACAGATTTCCCCAGGAAGAAGCAATTTGGAGTCAAGACTGCAACAAAGAGACCCACCTGATGGCCTGCCCTGCAGATTTCAGATCAATACCACACTATCAACTCTTAGCTGAATTTCCAGCCTGTTGACCCTTCTTACAGATTTCCAATTAGGCAGCTCCCACAATCCTACAAACAGCGGGGAAGGGAGTAGGAGGATGAAAGAAAGAGAGAGGCAGGGCATAGCAGGTGTGATGTTTAAGGCAGAACAATCCAAGGTGTGCATTAGTGGGTATTTTGATCCTTACAATCCAGCCACACCAAACTACTTGCAGTTGCCAGATGCCGTTGCACACATCAGTTCCTCTTTCTGTAATGCCTAGCCCCTCACACCTCTCCATGTCACCGGAAGGACTCCATCTCACACTCAACTATAACTTTCCCTAGAATAATTCCTTGAAACTCTAACCAAACACTCCCTTCAATGTGTGCCCTGAGTACCTTGTTCCATGCCTTTACTATGGAATGTATCTTCTTATTGCAATTATTAATTTACATACCTTCCAATTCCTCTCTTGCCATACACACTAGAATATGAGCTTGTAAAGGACAGAGAATTTACGCCAATCATTTTTGTGTTTTTAAACCTAAAATCTTACTTGGAATATAATAGTTTCCTAATGCTTTGTTGCATTAATGAGTGACTGGTTTAATTTATGTAGCAGCATCAGTTTTCACAGATCCCAATTTCTCTTAGCCTGGGCATTTTATCAGTTCCATGGCGACAAAGCACTTGAGTAATCTCATAGGCTATTATTTACCCCCAGTGGCACTCATCAGCAGAAAGGGTCGCACCTAAAAGCTTTCAAGGAAAACACAGAGATAAATAGCTTACTACACCATGTTGCTTGTGTTAATCAAATGGTCACAGAAATACATAAAAGAATGGTTTTACCAAAAACAATCCCACATTGGGCCCCCATCAGCTTTTCTCTGCTAATTTCTGACTAGTGGCCAAGATCAAAAGCTTCAGAATCAGATGTAAACGTGGACTCAAAACACACCTCCATCACATACTAAGCTGCAGAGATCTTGAGAAAGTTACCCAAGATTTTCAAGGTTCATTTTTCTCATTTAGGAAACACAGCTTATAAATACCTACCTCAGTGAAATGTTATGAGAATTAGGTACGTAAAATAATTATCACAGTATCTGGTACATAATAAGCATTAAATAATTGTTAACCATATGCATTATTATTATCGTAGCATATTAATCAAGGAAGAATTTGTAGAGATTAATGCCTGTGAAGAGAGACTTTTACAGGCCATTGACACATCTTTAAAGCACACATCGGTATTATTTAGATGTGGAAATTACATCCATCCCTTAATTATGTATAAAAATAAAATAGTGCAGTGGGAACATGAGGTCAAAGGGCAATGCCTTTATCTTCTGCTGACTTCATACTTACTAATTATCTCTCCTTTGAAGACAGAGGGGCACTACTTCATTAATTCTTATATTTGTGATTGGTTGGCAAATAGTCTTATGCTCCCTCTTTACTAATAAATTTATCTACAATATTTCATAGTTACTTCCTAAAAAATAGGTATCAAAATACAATGGTTATTTCTGAAAAGAAAATACAAAAAGGGCAAAGCTCACCAGGCTTGATTGACAAATGTTATCTTTGATATACAGTATTTTAGAAGCAATGAGCCAGACTATCCTTCTGCTGAGGTGGTTTTGGCACAGTCTTTCCTAAAGGTAATGATAGCCAAATGATTGATTACATTATTTTTAGCTGCATAATATATATACGTGTATTATATAGAGAGATTTTTTTTTTTTTTTGGCAGGGAAAGATTTGCTCTGAGTTAAAATCTGTTGCCAATCTTCCTCCCTTTTTTTTTCTCCCCAAATCTCCAGTGCATGGTTGTATATTCTATTTGTAAGTCCTTTTAGTTCTTCTATGTGAGCGGCTGCCACAGCATGGCAACTGACAGAAAGGCAGCGTGTTTCCGCAACCAGGAAGTGAACCGGCTGCCTAAGCAGACGGTGTCAAATTTTAACCACTAGGCCATCAGGGGGCCTCTAGCTGCATAATTTTTTAGTAAAATTAGGGATGTCAAGAATACCTCAGTATCTTCACCATCTAAGAACACCCTCAGACAGTCATTAGCCAAATTTGTAATTGTAAACCAAAGTCTGAGTTAACTTGATTACTATGTTTACAGTATCCACTTCATCTTTTCCTTCTAAACTAGGTGAAGTTAAAAGAGTGTACTGAAAGGAATTTAGCACAAAACACGAGAACATCCTTCTGTTGGTTCACAAACTCAGGAGCTTCCCAGGGGAAATTTGAAACTGGTCCCTCTATGCGGAGAGCTAGGACAGACCAAAGAAAGAGGCAGACCACTCTAGCTCAGTAGGTGACAGGTTTAAAATGACAGGGAACTCCCAGAGAAGGCTTATCTTGGCTGGCCACAGACAAGCAGATCTCCACACCCACCTGCCAAATCTTACAATTTTATACAGAGGCCTTAACCGGTTTTGGTCACATTTTCAATCAAGATGGTCTCAACAACACACTGCTCTCTCAAGGCTGTGTCCTTGAAAATAGCTCCTACTGTAGGAACCGTGGACAGAACATACATTCCAAGGACAGGGGAGAAGGTGAAGAGCCTCCAAATGCCCTGGTCCAGTTCTCGGGTCAACCAGCACTCACGTCCTCTCGATGACCTCTTCTAACACCTTCCTGCTAAGAAGCAGATAAACACAACTAGTTACTCCGAAAGAAGAGATACTATGAATAACTTAAATTAAAAGCAATCTGAAATCAAGCAAGCACTACATCAAAAGCTAACGACACTTACTTTCTTCGTTCTGCTCATTTATAAACCCGGGTTTCTTTAACCTGGGTGTACCATTGCAACTGAGTGACATATTTTTCCTCCTTCCATCCTTTTTCTCTAGCTCCCTCTCAGTTAAAGTTCAATTTTTAAAGCATATTCTCCATTTAGATGGAACATGCGGAAGGGATAGGAATCTAATTGGTGTGTCTTTCAAACTATGCAGACTACCTGGGAGGAAGGTACAGGAAGCAAGAACGATGAAGCACCTTTAAATAGGAAGAACTGTAATCATATACGTTAAATTCCTAAGCCATAAAATAATCCCAGGAGGTAGGTATTACAAAACCCAATTTACAGATGATAAAGCTAACGCTCAGAGAGATGAACTCATTTGCCCAACATTACACGTGTAATGCATAGCGGAGCTAGAATTCAAAGCCAAATACGTTTGGTTCTAAATCTCCAGCTCATGCCACACCGGCTCCCTTTACTGAAACCATTGTGCCCAGTGAGTGATAATTCTGAGAAACAGCTTTCAATTCTGAGAAACTGAAAATGTAGAGTGATTTGAGATAGACAAAAACACATTTTAAGCCTTATATGTCTTGACACAAGCCTAATAATTCAAATATGTAGTCTGCAAAGTGGTTTTTAAGAATGCAAGAAGCACATTGACACCCTCACATATGATCAATAACAGTAGTTAAGATAGATATATCTAGTGCACTTATGTTAAATACTGCTTGTCTTTCTTTGAATATTTATCATTACTCAAAAAATGATTATCCATAATGTCAATACATGCTAATATGCCTATTATCATTCAATAAATGTTAACAACACAGTACCTGCTGAGTATTGGGCTAAGCTCTGGAGAAGCATTAGGGAACAAAACCAGATGTGGTCCCTGTCCTCAAAGAGCTTAGAGCCCAGGAAAGGAGACTATTTACTAATTAAACAAATCTAAAATTACAATTAAGGTTAGTACCTCAAAAAAGAGTTGCATGGTGCTACAAGAGTGGGTAAAAAATCATGGTCATGGGAGGCTAAGCTGAAATTTGAAGAAAGAATGAAAGTTTATTGGATAACTAGGAGACAGAAGAGTTTTCCAGACAGGAGAAGAGCAAGTGCAAAGGTCCAAAGTGGGAGGGAGAGACCTTGGCAAACGTGAGAAACTGAAAGAAAGCCAATGATGCTGCCGAAGAGAGAGTGGGATGAGGGAACTGTTGGAGAGGGAGATAGGCCAGACCACTCAAGGCCTTGTAACCTGGTTTAATAATTTATTTTTAAACCTTAAAATAATTAAAACCACTACAGGGTTTTAAGAAGGAAGATGGCATAATCCAGTTTGCACTTCAGAAAGATAGCTCTGCTGGAGCATACACAAGGAATTGGAGAGGGTCCAAAGATGAAGCCATCAATCAGGAAGAAGGCCCTGTTTTTTAGTGCTCTCTCCTAGGCAATAGGTCATGGCAGCTGGTACTAAGATGGTGGTGGTAGTAGAAGGAGGAAATATTTAAGACATGTTTCGTAGGTATTTAGGAGGTTCTGGATTAGATGTGGAGGTAAGAAAGTAAGAAGAACCAAGGTTAATTCATAAGGTTTTGGGTTAATTGCTGAGTGGAGCAGCTTCCTTCTAAGATAAAGAAACTGGAAGAGGATCATTTGAGGAGTTAAATCGCTAGTTTTTGTTATTAGATTGAAACACAGAAGAGAAGTCAAGTGGGCAAGCGGGACAGATGGATCTGCATCTCAAAGGAAAGGAATAAATGAGCCAGAATTTCTTGGGAAAAGGATGCAAGGCTAGAAAAGTGATGTTTTCACATTTTTTTGGAAAGAAGGATTTTTCTTAAAATCCTAAGTATTATCCATATAATGGGATGATCTTTCCACAAAGCTCTAGAGTAAAGAGGAACTAAAAACACACCATTTTCTCCATTAATTCTGCATTTTCTTAGGTCTCATCCTGTACTCATTTTATCACCATAAAGCAATCTTTACACACTTGTAGGCTGACAACTCCTGAGATAGTCCATGAATTCAAATAAACACCAAAAATTCAAATAAACACCAAGAATTTTCTATAAACAAAGACTGTTTTAAAAGCTACTAGCTACATGTCATTTTAAGGAAACCTCAGCCATTTTCATTAACCTTTATCAGATGCTAAAGATGGCAGTTAGATATGCTGCCTTTCCGACTTCTCCACCCTTACATTCAACTGAGGTTTCACAACTCTTAATCATTCATTTACTTTTAATTAATTCATTTAATATTTTCAGCTAATGTTTTATTTGCACATATGATGGGATCACTATATATGAAATTCTTATGATAAAATAGTGAAAAAGACAGAGTCCCTGAACTCAAGCATCAACCAGAAAGAGAACCAGACAAGGAACACAGAACTGCAAATACCGTGGGTAGATACCATGTGAGAGGTACATGCAGGGCTCAGCTGGACCAGAAAGTAGTCATCTCCTCCTGGGGGACAAAGCACAGCCTGAGTATTGAAGGATGAGTTTACTCTGCACCAATTTTAAGTAAGGGGATAACACAATGAGATTTTCCTTTACAACAGAGCAGTCTGTCAGCAGTGTGGAAGATGACTGGAGCAGAGAAAGACTTAAGGAAGCACTGCCTGGAGAAAAAATAACCCCATGAAATCACAACTAGCACGATGAGAAAGGAAAAACTAATTTTAGCTGGAAACATCTTAAGAGAATAGGCTGTTTAATATGTTAATCTAGTCAACTGAAGAAGCAGGATCTGTATCTTAATATCTTGGCAGATGCTGGCATTCATCTTTCTTATCAAGGCTCATGGCAGAGAGCATAGAAGGAAAACCAGCAAACTCAAGCGACAAGGCAGTGTGCCTCACCTCTTTTCAGCTGCAGGGCCATCTCCTGGATGAATGAGCCTACTCGGCCTGGCCAGCGCTCACCCAGGCAGGCAGCGCATGCGGAGAGCTCATCAGACCCACACTTGGAAGCGGCCATCAAAATCTAAAACACCTGTGGCATCGCAACAAAGCTGAATCCCAAATCAGTCCATGGTAAAGGAGGAAGTAGCTGTTTAGGATAAATACCTTTATGTGGATTCACATACTGAAGAAAATAAGCTTTTTTTGCTAGTTCAAGAAATACTGCCATATCCAGAGAGCTGTGGGCCACAATAGCGAAACTTTAAGGCTTTCGAAGTAGCAAATCTCTACATTCATATCAAGTAACAATCCCATAATGGCTGCCGAATAGGGCAGAATAATCTATAAAGTTTTCACATGCGTATTTCATTTCTCTTCCTTTGTTTTTATCTCCAAATATGCTGAGCTATTTGGTGGTGGTGGTGAGAGTGGTCTGTGTGGGGAGGTGTCCCACTGTTTGTTGTAATACGAGAATGACTTAGGTATTTCAGAGAGACCGCATGGTGTGATGGAAAGAATACCATCTGAGGAGTTGGATGAACCTGGATTGAATCCTGCTGCTGGGCTTCATCTTTCTAGGGTAATTTCTGTAGCTTGCATTTCCTCACATGTAAATTGAGAGTAATCAGCCTCTTAAAGAGCTGATCTAAGGGTTAAATGCAACAATAGATATAAAGTCATATAACAGGAGCTCAATAAATGCTGCTTTTCTTCCTGCCACACATTTTAAATGACAGAAACGATCTACCTTTACTTTAGGAATTGTGATTTTCAGATTTCAGGTCATTTTTTAGCCTCTTACATTTTGTAACTTGCAGAGCTAAAAGTTTGCACTGACTTAGCTCCTTCCACACCCCCTCATATGGACCCCATGACACAAACCTACCCACACACACACATACTCACACATCTGAGTAACTAGTGTTCCCATGACACATCTCACACTTTGCCTGTTGTTTCGCTGTCGCTATTCTGTCTGTCTGCAAAGCCATTTCACCAATCTTCACCTAGCAAATCTTACTCATTCTTTAAGGAGCAACTCAAATTTCATCTCCTCAGTGACACCTCCCACATCAGTGTGAATTCCTCACTGTCAGCTGTCTGTATGGTGAAGACTAAATAAATGAGAGTAAAACTGCTTTAAAAAGGTTAATTCTTACATGGAAAGCCACCACACCACATCATATTCATTACCCCTTTGTCATAGCTTGGCCATTCAGTTATGGAGAATATTAACAATATACTTTTCTATCTACAATAATATTTCTTTAATTTCCCTTAAGAACAAATAGAATATAAATAGTTAGATGCATTCTATAAACTCTATACCTATTAATGCTATAGTATTCTGTCCTTTAACGAGTTTCTATAATATTGTTTTGCTGGATCAGTTATTAAGATAGGATAGCATGCACTAATAAACAATTTTTCCTTGCAGCTTGGGGTTTTTTTACTTTCCATAAGCGCTATTCCAATTTCTGCAGTACCGTAGGAGATATGATTTCTTTTATAATTACTTATTAAGTAATAATTATAATAATTATTACAACAATTAATTATTATAAACCTTAGCCAAATAATCCATATTTATTATAGAAAACAAAAGAGACAAGGAAAATGAAAAGCATCCATAATTCCACCAAGAAGAGACAACTAGTCTGAATAGTTTTACATCTTTCTAGAAACTTTCAATGAAAATTAACAGAAACATAAATTTTCAAAAATGGGATTATGATATACCTGCTATAACCAACTTTTGTCACTTAATAATATATCATGAATACATACATTGCATGTACATACATACATACATTATAGGAATTTACCAAAATGTATTTAGCTAATCCCCTTGTTGAAATTTTAGGTTATTTTTTATCATTAAAAAATGCTGCAATGAATGTCTTTATAAATATATCTACGCAATATTTGTCCTAATTTATTTGAGCTATACCAGCATTTCATTCTCATTGCAATTTTCATAATGACCCTGATTTTTAATATATGAACTGCTATTAATTATGAGAAGGTTGGGCCCTGGAATTGGCACCACAGGTGAAATAAAATAAAATGTTAAGCATGCGGCATATAGCTCTTAGCACTTTTTTTTTTACTTCTAATTAAAAATCATTGTGGTTATGAATGTTATAATTAACTTTGACAATGCATTTTTAAAACACATTATTTCAATGTGGTCTTTATCATCACAATGGGTTATGAAAATTAACTTTGACGATGCATTTTTAAAACATCTAATTTCAACCTGGTCTTTATCATCGCAATGGGTTGTAAAAATTATTTAGGTAATGGTAAACTAGAAGTTCATTAATTTTTATCATCTAAAATGCACAGGGCTTACTCAGAATGTTTTATCTGCGTTTTTCTGTTTCTATTGATTAATCTTTAATTTTTAGATTATAAATGCAAATTATTTGTAATCTTAAAATAAATCTGTATCATTGTAATTCCTGTAGGAAAGATAGTCTTGTAATCACAATTCCGAAACTGTCTAGGTTCTAACCTCTGTACCTACAATCGTTTTTACACTGAGATTCTTAATAATGTAAGGTTTCTTGGGAACACAACAATTGTATTATAAAAGAATGCAAGTGACTTTACTCCTGAATGTGAATTTGCTGAGTAAAGGCTATGTTCATTTTAATATTTTCAATAGTTGATAATGACTGATCTCTAATCCTGTTCTGAGAACCCAGAAATACATGTTAGGCAGCTGAGGAGAATGTAGCATCTCAAATCAGCAAAAAAACCCAAATGGCATAAAAGAAGCACAAAAGTGGGAAACCAGTCATTTTCAACTGAGGAAGGGATGAAAATAGTTCTCATAGAAAAATGTTTTTAAAAATCCAAGTCACTGTCACTTGTTTTCTCTAAGATGGTAATTGTCTAATCATTTGCTATATTTTAGTTTAGTCAAATGTCAAATTACCTCAATATATAATATTCTAAGAAAACTCGTTTTGGTTACATAACTTTCAGAGAAGTTATTTGCAAGAAAATCTGAAATACACCACAAATGAGGATAATTAGAGCAATGAAAGTAGTAGGCAGTAATTTACTGGTTTTTTACAGAATAAGTAAAATGAACTGTTGGTTGCACAAAGTTTCTAATTTGCATTTACCTAGCATTACACTTTAGCAAAACCCCATCTGAGATGTCAAGTTGAGTAGTATATAAGATCCCAAACTGACACTCATTTGCACAGTATGACAGAGATGAGTGCCATAATAGAATGTATGGAAATTTCTGGTCCTTCGTTTTTATACCTGAGATTGTCGGCACATTTGAAAAAACAACAAAAGGTAGAAGAAAATTTCTGGCACTGCTATTAATTTTTGTGGGGGTGTTGACTTCTTCAATATCATTGTGAGAATAAATGAAAATACAAGACTAAAGAACCTAGCTCAGGGCCTGAACAATGTAGTTATAATGGTAGTTCTGTAGTTAAGTCTCTTTTCTTACACTGCAAAAAGTAGGTAAATGCAGCAGAGAGAATCCCCCCTGTTGGTATCGGCTCACCTTTGGTATCTGATTGACTTCCTCATCCCCCACCATCCCCCAAGTGATATCTGATCCTCCTGGCCTGCCTTCAGCAAGAATCTAACAGAATTACTAACAGAAACTGGAAGATTTAGCAAGAAGGCCCCCTACCCTTGAACTCTTCTCTTAGTTAATTTTCCATCCACCGACCCCTTGCACCTGCTCCTTAGATGTAAGTCCCACTTGTTCTTGTTGTATTCAGAGTAGAGCCAGGGATTGGAAAACAAGCAAACTGAGGCTTCAGTGACAAATAACGGTTATATAGGTCAAGAAATCCTGTGCCTCCTGGTTATACACACTTTAATTCTGTCTTTGGCTCCAAACTGGCTTCCTTACTCACTCGGCCCTGATATCTAAGTTATCATGACGCCTCCCTGCTCACTCCCATATCAAATCCATCAGCAAAGCCTGTTACTGATCCTTCCAAAGTCAGGTCTGAATCTGGCCATTTCTCACCACTTCTGTCCACCTCTACCAGCACCACAATTCCATGGCACTGCTGCCTGGACCTGTTGATCAGCCTGGACCTGTTGATCAGCCTACTAACCATTCCACGGTCTTCCTTCCCCACCTGTCCAACCAAGAGGCCAGAGACTCTTCTTAAAATATATGCAAGGTCTTCTCTCTTTCCTGCTCAAACCTACTTCCAAGTGCTCTCAGGAAAAATCTAAATCCATAAAATAGCCAAAGAGACCTTATGATATCTGCTGCCACCGACTCCACATGGCCCCCTCGCTCACCGCTCTCCTGTTGCGCAGCTTCCCTGCAGTTCCTAAAGGCACCAGGCTTTTTTGAGCACTCAGGGCTTTAGCACATGCTGTTCCTTCTACTGGGATGTCCTTCCCTCATTCTGGCTAAGACTTACCTTCTTCAGGTTTCAAGTTAAGTGTCACTTCTTTATAGAGGCCTTCCTTGACACACCAGTCTAAATCAGCAACCTTTGTTTTACCGCTTCATAATGTCCCTGTAATTTTTTCTTCTTGGTGCTTATTCAGCTTGAATTATAGTTATGTGATTTTTGTTTAGTACTTGCACTGTAGATTTTTTATTTATTTTTGCGGGGAGGGGGAAGATTGGCCCTCAGCTATTTGTGAGTATGGGTGTGGGAGGAGCAAAGGCCCAAAGCCTGGTGCTCCAAGAGAGAGGGTAATGCATTTCATAATAGTAGGAAACCCAGTAACTTCAAATTAAACAGGAACTCTTTCTCACTCCCTGAATTACCTCTCCTAATGACGTGATGCAGCTTTGGGGAAGAAGTCTTTCCAGATATAAAATGCCTAATGCCACAATAAGTGCAAATTCAGTGATTACAGTTTTGTTCTCCAATTAATATCAAACCCCTCAGTAAATATAGGCAATAAGACTGCGTGCAGCCACGACAGAAGTTACCCAGGTTCTAAATTCTACTATTATTCAGATGTTTAAAAGGCCAGCACCTTCCTCCAGCTCAAATGGAAACTCAGCATCCCACACACGAGACTTCCGGCCAGAACAACCCCAATGGGAGAGAGCTTGCCCAACAACTACAACAAAGAGCTTTAAATAGGTTTTAGCCCCGTCCTTTGCTCTCATGGGTCTGAGGAACCTAAAGAAACAAAATTCCTTTCCAGACAAAATGGAGAGATTGCTCTACTTAAAAATAAATAAATAAATAAGAAGTAAATTACCCAAGATAAGTCATTAAATAATTGTTTAGTGGTACTATGGAGCAAGACAATGTTTATACAAATCAACAGTATCATTAGTGGCTTAGATATATTTACAACATTTATAAAACACACACAACTGGAAAGTGAAAGCTAATGCATTCAGCGTTAGGGTGAACAGTCAGTAAGGTATTACACTAGACCAGTGGGTTAGACATGAAATTTAATGGGGATAAATGTTAAGACCTAGTGCAGTTTCCAAAAAGTTAATTGCGTAAATAACTAATAAGATTCCAAATAGAATCATACTCAAAAAGTATTCAATTGGCTGCATCTATAATCTACAACCACTAGGATTTAATTTTTTTTTTAAAAGACTACTGCTCCTCTTTCGTTTTCTATTTAGGGACGAGTTCGCCCTGTGCTAACATCTGTTGCCAATCTTCTCCTTTTTTCTTTTTTTTGGCCTTCTCCCCAAAGCTCCAGTGCATGGCTGTATATCCTAGTTATAAATCCTTCTAGTTCTTCTATGGGAGCCGCCACCACAGAGTGGCAACTGACAGACAGGTGGTGTGATTCCATGACCGGGAAACAAACCCAGGCTGCCAAAGCAGTGAGAGCACCAAAATTTAACCACAAAACTGTCAGGACTGACTCACTAAGATTTAGTTTAATGGCACTTCCTTACATTTTAATAGTGCTGTGCACTTTACAAAGCATGTTATTTGATATTAGCAACAAGCCTGTGAAACGTGTGACAGCAGCATACATTTATTGAGCACTTAAATATGTGGTTGGGACTTTTTTGCATCATCTCATTCAACACTCCAACCAAATCCACGTGGTAGATGCTCATATTTCCCCATTCTACACATGAGGAAACAGGTTTTAGAGACTAACTTGATGAAGGAGATTGTTTCATCTATTTGAATTTTCCTGGTGCTGATTGTATATCACAGAGAAATTACTAAAAAATGAGTGTGTGTTTATGTGCATTTCAACTTAAAGAAAAGATTTTCTAACAGAACAAGAGACAGAAAATCAGAATAAAATGAGTAGCCCATCACAGGATTTTGGATTAAAAAAATCACTGCAACGACTTCTAATCCCACAATCTATTGTCCTATCATTTTAAAATACAGACTGAGTATATTGATTTCAAATTATCTTAAATGTCTCCCTCAAAATTTGATTAAAAGTAAGATTAGGAAAATGTTGACTAAACTAGAAAAATTTTTAAAAATTCCAAATAAACAAGTCATTAAAAGAGTTATAACTATATATCTTTTGTCTCTAGGGATTAGAAATACCTCAGAAATACTTTGTTTTGGTGGATTAAAATGTATGTAATCAGTTATTATTTACCTATTTATACCTTTCCTTGTTTCACAACAAATTTAAGAAAGTTTACAAAATTTAAAGCAATTTATGATAAAATATGTGATGAAATCAAGTAAAGGAGAAAATAGGGGTAAAAAAGGCAATAATGAAACCCAGGAGACAAATTAGTAAGCAAGATATATACTCAGAGATCCTGTGCATTTGCTGCAGGTGAGAGAGAAATGTGTCTCTGAATTTTCTAATACCCTACAGAGAGACAGACTGTCAACTTTTTGGTTTGCCATGTTCATAACATAAAGCAACCCACTCACTTTGGAGGAATATATAACATCTGATAATAAGAAGGGAAAAAACTTCTCCTGTACAATGTTACAAGCGACGTTCTCAACAACATGTACAATAAACGAGACAAAAATTTTATCAGTGTGAGCAGATATTTCCATGCCAATGTGTAATTTAGCATGAAAAATGTTGCCCACTGGCACAGATTTTTGCTGACCTGTCTGAAAGAAAGAATGTATTTTAGAGTAGACTCTGGAAAAGTTGATAACTTGAATATTTTCTTATAATCATTCATATATGTTATTTCTTTTAAAAGAATTTTCATTTTATAGTTTATTATTATCAACAGTATGTTTGTATGTTTAGGGAGATGGTTAAATAATATATTAAGGGTAGATATATCAAGGTCTTCTAATTTAATAAGTCAAGTAGTTCTGTCCTACTTATTTTAAAAATGTAGTCATCTATATCCTCTCCATGACCCATGTTCTGATTCCTCACAGGCAACCATCTTCAACTTCTCTATCTATTCCTTTTGGTGCTCAACTGTATAGCGCAAAAACAAAAGTTTTTATAGTTATTTATTAATTTTTCATTTTAGGCATTATCTATTAACTTTGTCTAGAAAATAAAGATTTAGCTTTCTTTTATCTCACACATATGTACCCTTCTCTTCCCTTCATCGTCACAATATAATTATATCATAGTTTTCTTCATATTAATACTCATTTTAAGATAGTTTTAACTATGGAAATATTATTTACAATATAATTATATAATATTATCTTTCTTGCACAATTTTTTGTTTTCCCTGGAGTCTATTCTTTCATTCACAAATACCTCTGGAAGCCAGGCACTTTTCTTGCTGCTTGGGATGCATTAGCAAACAAAACAGATGAAAACTCTGGCCATTGTGGAGTTTACATTATCATAGAAAAAGACAAAATTGACAATAAATCTGCTGTTAACAAATATTATAAATAATAAAATATATACTGTATTAGAAGATGATAAATTCTTTGGAAAAAAGGGAATTAGAAGTGACAGCAGTATGCAAAATTTTAAATGCATGTATGAGTACATTCATTTACATATTCTATTTCCTACCTCTGTCTGTTGAGAAAGTCTAGAAGCCAAGACAATCTAGTTACAATTAGCATACCTGACACCCAGATTTTGGTTTCGAAATACCATTCATTCTCCATTGAAAGGTACCAAAGCTCCTCGGAGAAATGGCTGGTTCCGGGGCCAAGGCATGGAAAATATAAAATAAGCCAGGAACATCTTGCTATGTCAAAAAGTTTGGAAGTCTTCAAAAAATAGCAAGCGCATGTCAAAAGGACACAAGAGCCAGCTTAAAGTGGTTCCCATGGCCAAATCTGGGACAATGGAGCATCAAAATAAATAAAGATGGTATTGCATAGAGTAGGAATCCATGTGTACACACTGCTAGAAAGAAAGGTGGGGAGGTGGGCTCTTTCTTCCAATAGAAAAAAAACTAATAGATGTAGACAGAATGATGTAATTAGAAAATTGCCAATTTGGCAACTGTCATAATAACAGTTGATTCAAGCAAGAATTATCAATGGATGCTAAAATTTGAGGGTAAAATTTAAGGAAGTTAGGATATTTACATAGTGTCAAAGTGTACGTATTATACTTTATGTATACATATACCCACAGGATACACATTAATTAAAACAGATAAAATAGTAACTCTATAGGAAAAAAACCTAAAGACACCACCTTAACCAAATGATCAAAGTTAATATCTCCAATGTTGAAACTAACTGATACGTGTGCATCCTGATATAATGCACTGAGAATTCAGCATCATATCTGTGGAATTCCTGCCCAAAGTGCATAAACTGAATCTAATCCTGAGGAAATCTCAGGCAAACGCAAACCGAGAAACATCCTACTAGATAACTGGCCCTACTCTTCAAAAATATCAATATCATGAGAGACAAAGACTCAGAAAGTTCCAAATCAACGGAGATTTAAGATATATGATCACCAAATGCAACACATGGCCCTGGATTTTCTTTGGTTAGACAGGACATTACTTGTACAAAGTCTGAATAAAGGCTGTATAAAGACAAATCTGAATAAAGTCTGTAGATTATTATAGTACATAATATGTAATATATCTATGTAATATAATCATACTGTGTTCACATTAGTTTCTTGATTTTGATAATTGTACTGTGGTATGTAGGAGAATTTTTTCTTTTTTCAGGAAACGTACACCAGAATATTTAGAGATAAAGAGGAATCATCTCTGCAACTTACTCTTAAATGGTTCAGGGAAAAATAACATAGCAGCAATTATACCACGATTGATCATCAAAAGGACTCATCACCTTCCAGAGTGTATTCACGTAAGACTTCTAAAATGGTAAAGCATGTGGTGCAGCAGGAGAAAGAAAACACAGGCCAGCATCAGAGAGACCTGAGACTTTCAGCTGTAGCACCCACGTCCTGTCTCAGTCCCACAGAACGCACTTCATCTTCAGATCATGAATCCCCAGGATTGTGTGAAACATCTTGGTGTCAGGAGAGCCACCGTCTCATCTGAAGGGTTTTTAATAGCTCTCTGATCATGCAGCCAAAAGCAAGCTGCATGATCAGTCTCAACTGTAGAAACCAAAGAACATAACTGAAACCAGGGGTAAATCATCAATCTGTATGTTTTCTGAAACCAGTGCTGATAAACGGCTAAGGTTGATCCCTGGCGTTTTGCAGACTCTAGCACCGATCTATTTCTATCGTTAGTTAGCACATTTCATCCAGGTTTGGCCAAGAGTCAGCACCATGCCCCTGTTGTCTCAAAGATAAGCACAGGGTTGAAGCAGAATAACTCAGATTAGACCTACATTTACACAATCCAAGCCCTTAACCCTTGGTTAGGCATTCTGAATTACAAACCACTCATCATTATTCTTTCTGCATCATTCAACATTTATAGAACAAAAGAAGTAGGAAGATACACACCAAAATACTAATCATTTGTATCTTCTAATGAGGGGTAGTTATTGGTTTAAAGAAACATTTCAGGGGCCAGCCCAGTAGTGTACTGGTTAAGTTAAAGTGCTCTGCTTCACGGCCCTGGGTTCACAAGTTCGGATCCTGGGCACAGACCCAGCACCACTCATCAGGCCACACTGTGGTGGCATCCCACATAAAACAGAGGAAGATTGCCACAGATGTTAGCTCAGGGACAATCTTCCTCAAAAAAAAAAAAAAAAGAAAGAAATATTTCAGTTTACCAAATATTCCAACACAGACGTATTCATAACCATGTACAAACTCGACAACTCTCTTACCTCCTTCCACCACTAAATATGAACTTTGTAAAAAGTATCAATAGACTGATTTAATGTAACAGTTAATTGATAATTAACAAGATCCTTTTTGCCTCTGGCTAATCAGCTTTCATTCGAAGCACGGCTTGCAGGGGTTTTAATTCATTCTCCCAATACATTTGATCACTTATATCAGTATAACAGTAAAATCAAATTAACCCTACAGATTGCACCAGTATTACACCAAAATGAAGTTACATTACGGGTTAGTCTAAGATCCTTACAAAATAAATGAGTTAGAATTCCACTAGTATTTTCTCAGCCTTCTCAACACAATCAGTCCTTGCACATTTATTGTCACGGATTGAGGTATAAATCACAAGACTAGTCTCAGTTAATTCTGGATGCCAGGTCTCTCCTGGGCAGAGGTCTATGCCCTCTTTCATGTTATAATGTTGTACTGACATGAATTCCCAATGAGCTTTATCTTTATATAATGCCTATCCTCCTCACTGGTAAAATCCTAGTCGTGTTTAATAGGTTTCCAATCCCAACTAACCACACCTTTGGGAAACTCTGGTGTGATGGTTAATTTCATATAACACAACTGAACCATGAGGTGCCAAGACATTTGGAAAAACATTATTCTGGGTGTGTCTGGAAGGCCTTTCTGGATGAGACTAGCATTTGAACCAGTAGACTGACTAAAGTAGATTGCCCTCTCTAACGTGGCTGGGTCTTATCCAATCAGTCGAAGGCTGGAATAGAACAAAAATTCTATCCTCCTGGGAGCAAGAGGCCACTTCTCCTGCCTGAGTGCCTTCCAGCTGATGCATCACTTTTTTCCTGCCTTGGGATTAAGTCATTAACCCTTCCTAGGTCTACTGACTTTCAGCCTGGAACTACACCATGGCTCTCCTGGGTCTCCAATGTAACAACTGCAGATCTTGTGACTTGTCGGTCTCTATAATCATATGAACCAACTGCTTATTTTATACATATAAATAAATATATGTCACCCTATTGGTCCTGTCTTTCTGGAGAACTCTGACTAATACTTCTGGGTTTTGTTTGTGTTTGGGACCTTGGCAGTTAAAGGGACCATAAGTATCTCGCAAGTTTATTCCTTGGTTTTTGCTATCAAAATCCTAGGACATTTTCCTTGAGCTGCCTTTGCTTCCACCTAGAGGATCATACTTTATAGCCCGTCTGGGGTAAGCACGTATATTCTTTTCCATCTATGTCTCTAGCAAGCTGTCTAACTATTGAGTTTGGTATCCATTTTTCTAAAGTTTTCTTATCTGTACAGACCAGTTGCCATCCTTTTTCTTCCTTCTGAAATAGCATCGTTTCAAAGCACTCAAAATGGTAAATAAGTCTCTTTCCTCAGTATGTCTCTTTTCCTTAAACATAAATGTGACTTGTCCTAGGACATGAAGCTATGCCAATTTCTCCCAACTTCTTTCAGAATGTTTTGGCCAATGTTGGCTTTTCCATCAAATGTTTCATTGTCATTGAGGGCTTAGAGTAAAATTTAAGTATATATGTCATTCTAAAATGTTTAGTTACCCAGGGTAGTGTTTCATGGTTAGTGGTCACTCACCAGATATACTTTAGTTTGAGGATGCCATCCAGCGTCCCATAGAGGCCCTTGGTGAATCTCAGGGCCATCAGTAGTGTGTATGTGAGCCCACCAAGTCACCCTTAAACTAACATTGATTTTGGTTTGTTAGGTTTCTTTACCTTGATCATTGGTCTCCACTTACAAAAACAAGTATATAGGCAGAAGGGAACATGGCAAAACATGATGTTTTATCTCCATTGATTCCAAGAACCTTTTTCAGCAGATTATCACTGAGGTTAGCTGTTACACCGTGGCCCACGGCTTTGTTGTAGAACAAAGTCTTTTGAATGCATACAGGAGGCAACAATTCACACATGTTACCTTATGAAAAGAGTTCTCTGTAAAATGTTTATATATAAACTATAAAATGGAAAACAGAAGAGAAAGCAAAATTAGAATTATTCCAAGTGCTTATCCACAAGGCCTTCATAAATGTCATTGAGATACATCACATAGCTGACTCCATATGAACGCTTTCTAAGTCTACGAGGACCCATCCTGAACCTTCAGCTTCAAATAAAGGAGTATGTTTTGACAGGCAAATAGCTTCCCCCTTATGGGATTCAGGGCCAGCTTCATGAGCTTGTGACCTGTACACAAGGCCCCGGGCTTAGAAGGGACTCACATTTGGTTTAATGCTCAGCTGACTTAAAATTCCTAATTATTTTTTAACAAGGAGCTCCACATTTTAATTTGCACTAGGCTCTTCAAATTATGTCATCCATCTTGTGTACATGTGTAGAGACAGCTATGAGATAATATTCTTTTGCTGTCAGCCTCTCACAGGGTAGCAAGGTAATGTTAGCTTTTCATTCTAGCTTTATCCATTTGTTGACTCTCTTTCCATCAGTAATTACTTCTCCTTCTTTCCATTTGTCATTAATTTTAACCCAGACCCTCTGCCATGGGGCAGGATGATCAGATTGAGCAAGAAGAATGACCCATGGCACTCACAGCACTATAAATCTCGTCAATGCTTCATCCTTCATCCATTTCTACTGACAGGATGTGAGGGCTTAGAAAAGTGCACGTTTATAGGACTGTTCCATCCACTAGGTAGGAAAGAGGCAGACACCATTAATCCCAGTTTAGACAAATAAGCAGGAAACACTCCTTTATAGATTTGAACAGATATATTTAGATATAATATCACAGTGTCATGGTTAGCACTGATCCTTCCTCTGGAACTTGTAAAATGTGATACAGGTCTCAGGACTATACAATCAGGCAGGAAAAAAAGAAAAATAATTAAAAGCAAAAAGGAGATATATGTAAGCTCTTGCATCACACCCTGCTTCCTCTTCCTTATCTTCTCCAAAATATCTCAGCAGTCTATCCAATGATGATCCCCTTTACTTCCACATATTTTTTTTTAACACCCGTTCACTTAATCTTGCAAGCCAGCCACTCGTTCTCTTATCATGCCCCAATTTAGTAAGCAGATGTTTTGATTGTCCATTTCCATTTTTTCTTAGTCCACTACTTTGTAGATGGTACGGCAGATAATAAGTCTATTGTATATGATACTTCTGAGTCTACTGTTGTGTTGCACCTGGAGTAAAATGGCAGCTGTGACTCAAAAAGCAAGATTTCAATAAGACACGCAAGCAACTTCATGAATAGCTGGCAAGCTCTATCATTTTGGTATAAACTGCAAGATAAACTGGTTGCAAAACACAGACCTAAGTACTGAATATTCTAGAATAAAATTACTACATATACACCAGTTAAACTTTATAAACATGACGGCTCTTGTTTAGAAGCATCGATCTACCTTGTTTGTCAGAAAAATATTTATGGCTTTCAGAAACCTTGGTAATCAAAATAATTCAAAGTTAGAGACCCATTGATATCACACACATCTGCCTATTTCAAATTTAAGCAATTTAATAAATAATGCTACACTGTTAATAAGCTAAATATTATTTATTTCAATATATTGTATAATTTTGACATACGAGTATTTTAATGTAGCGAATTAAAAGCTAATAACCTTGCTTTTAACTACTTTTTCTCTGTCTCAACACATCATTAATTGATTGAATACCACTTCCTGAAAAGGGAGCTGAATTGCAAAACACATAAAAAAATCACAAATTCTAAAATGTTAAAATTACTCCAGATTCCAAAGTAATACTTTTACTTAAAGGTAGTTTAAAATATCAATGAACATCACTTTACTACCAAAGGAAATTGTTAGCTTATGTTCATTTATGCAACATATTTTTCTGTGATCAAATTTTGGGCAAGGTATTGAGATACCAGAATTAATAAGTCAGAGGCCCTGATCCCTAGATTACAGGTTCCGGGTAAGTCAAATAAGTAAAATAAACAAGCAGTTACAACTCACAAGTCTCCTCATCACCTCAAGAACAAAATAGGAAAAAGAAAAACAATTGATTTTTGCCCTCAGAAATCAAGACAATCCATTAAAGCAGAGATTTGCAAATTCTGCTTAAAAAAATTGACTTGGTCTTTAGACCAGTAAAATTTAGACTATAATCTTATCTAAGTACAAAAACTCAGAAAGAATGCGCCAAATAGACAAGGATTAGGTCATCCATTTATATAGAAAGAGAAAACAAGTCCAAAGTTGGTAACTTCTGTGCAAATACTATGCAGGATAAGAGTTTCATCAGGGTTACAGGCTTATCTGCTCTGCCTGAGGGTACATCTCTGTTGATGAAATTGTTATGTCCAGTTAAGGGAGCCTAATGCCAGAAAATACTGAAATTATACAACGCACATAAATCCCTTGTTCTGATTCCATGCTCATCAGGCATCTCCCTGATAATCCAGTTTTCAGTGTAGCTTATCTACAGGGAGTCTAGGTACTTATCAGACGAATGTAAATGTCAAGTCAGCCTCACAGATGCTTCTCATTTGAAACTGACAAAATGGCCTCTGTGAGGTTTCTTAGTATGAGTTAGCATCTTTATGTCCAATCATTCTGATTAACTGAGATAGGGCTGAGGGTAGTTTCTGAGTGCACAAGGCTAAGAGTCTGATCCTGGACTGTGGTGTGGTCACCAGGCAAATGAATAAATATTGCCTTGTGGCAACCTGTCTAGGTGACCAATTGGCTTTCCATATAAAAACACTTCTCATTCTTGTTGCCTGCATTCCTAAATCTTCTAGAGTAACAAGGGCCATATCAGAGATGTGCAGGTAGCATACCTAACTGCCTGGAGTACATGACAGCAGGTAAGGGAGCAGGAGCTAACCCTTCAGCTGAGGCTTGACTTTACCAGGTGGCTAAGGAAGGAAAGAGTTCTCCTGGAAAAAGACATTTCCATTGCAAAGAGCTGAACATGTGGGAAAACATGGGAAGAGCAGAGTTTGGAATGTCTAAAATATAAAGTATGCATTGGAAAGGGATGGGAGATCACATGGGAAAATATGGAACATGACAAAATTATGAGGAAGTTTGTAATTATTCCAATCAATTATACAATGTAGTCAGTGCCTACTATGTGCTGGCCCTCTTACAGACCTTGGGATACATCATTGAATGCGTAATTGGGCCTTAGAGTGAAGTTAATGGAGACAAAAAAAGGTTTAATCAGAGAACTGATATGTTTTTTAGAAAGCTTTTCAATGTAAATAGTAACATGCAGAAGAGAGTTTACATAGCAGGCCTGAGGCTGTTGTTCTTAGGAAGGCTTGCTTACAACGTTGGCCTTCGGCTGGTGTCTGGGAACATGGATTTCAGGAAGGTTCCCAACAATCCCTAACTGATTATAATGGTTCACTGTGCCTAAACTGTTTATACAAACAGTGTGGTTTATGCTCAACATAAACACTTCTTGCCTTCTAGAAATCTGGAATTTTGGCATGTGCTAGGCGGATGGCACCTACGTGACCAGTCATGCAAACCTTGGGCACTGAGTTTCTAATGAGCTTCCCTGGTAGACATTTCATATATTCTGTCACAATTCAATGCTGACGAACTTAAACTCGTGCCGTCAGTCCCCACAGGGAACGCACTCTTGGGAGCTTGTACCTGGTTTCTTCTGGACTTCGCTTCATCTGGCTTTTCCCTTCGCCGATTTTTCTTAGTATCAGTTAGCTGTAATAAACCTTAGCTGTGAGTATGACTATATGCTGAGTCCCACAAATCCTCCTAGTAAATCATCCAAGCTGGATGTGGTTTTGGGGACCTCCAACCCAGATAGATAGGAGGAGATCAAGACTGAATACGGGTGGAAAGGAAAGGAGTAGTTGACAACCAGAAGGAAACTCAAAAGTAATATTAAGAATTTTTAACAGGCTACTGGATGAATAGTATTACTATTAAGCAATATATTTTAAAATTCTAAGAAGCAGCAAACTTGGAGAGAAACGATTTACATTTTAAACCTAGTATATTTAGGTTAACTGTTGGATATCCAAATAGAGCAATTTAATAGGTAAGAAACATAGGCACAGAAACTGGGACAGAGACATTGACTGAAGATATACATGTAGGAGTCATAGGCACGTAGGAGGGTATCTACTACATACCCAAAGAATATTTATAAAGTGAGGAGAAAGAACCAAAGATTTAACCATAGAGAATATCAACATTTAAGAGGTAGGTGGAAGAAGAAGATCCTACAAAAAAATACAGTTGTAACAAACTTCAAGTAGCAGTATCTAATGCCACAGAAAAGTCAAGTATGGAGAGTTATCCAAACATTGCTCATGGGATTTGCCATATTAAAGGTCTCTAGAGACCTTGGAGGGAGCATCCTTACTAGAATGTATGCAGAGGAGCATAACAGAGGGAGAAACCAGCTAGTAAGTGAGCAGGAAATAAGAAAATGAGGACCCCCAAAATAATCAAGATAATGCCCTGAAGCACGGGGAGAAAGGGCTTTTTTTTTTTGTCATTGCTTACATACATATCTATGTGAGTCTTGGACATATTTTAATTTTAAGGAAATAAAGCTAATAATAAGAGAAGTCTGAAGATACAGGAGACCCAGTTAGGCTGCCGACACATAGCTGTATTCATATAGATTATCCTAGTTCTTAACTGATTAACAGAGGACAGTTGAATGGAATACCTTGGAGGTCCTGTGTGTGGCACACGTTGATGGACTAGACATCCCAGCAAGGCATGTGCTTACAAGCAGAGTAAAAATGAAGGTACGTGCACGTGAGATTCATCCTATTAGCGCACTCCAGGCTCAGGCATGAGCAAGTCTATCAATGAAACACACTTATTTCCCCATTAGCTTTTGCCCTCCCCAAATCTCTTGGGTCCTAAAATCCCCATTATGCCCATCCATATCAGGTCCTCCATAGCTTTCTTACTAATAGATTACCAGAAAATAAACACAGGCCTTCAACAAGTGCATTCAGAAATTCCCACAAAAATAGAATCCCTAAAGTGAGTCTTTCTCTTTCGGTCCTCTTACCTGATTTTCCACCCTCAGTTTTTTAGGTGATGAGCTTTGTGATCCAATAACTATTTTCTTAGTTGCGTTGTAGTAAATCAAGTGTTTTTAATTATAGTTTCTGAAAGCTTAATGAGGTTAATTTCATTAATCCAAATCATAAATCCATGAGTACTATGACCACATATGCAAGATTTTCCAGAACAGAACATATTTCCACATCTTTTTATCCTTTTCCCCAAAATTAAAGTTAAGTAAATGCATAATTAAATGTGATTTTATTATTTCTGCATTATAAGATTATTCATATAAATAAATGCACAAACAAAAAAGCAAACTCTCAGACATTGGCCAGAAAATCAAGTCACAGTATCTGTAAAATACCGATCACTCTTTATTTCTGTCAGAATGTGGAATGAGGAAAAAGTAGAAGCCAAGAGGTCAAATTCAAATTCAAATGACCTCAAGCTAAATGACAAAACGTTTTAAAAACTTTTAAAAATCACCTACCCAGCTGCCATTGCTGGCATGAGATCTTAGAGAACATACCCCAGGCTGTGTGCCAAACTATTAGCCATTTATATGGAAAAAAATAAAACGTTAGCCATCTTCTCAGTATCACATGATCTACTTTTGTCTATGGTAATAACAAATTAACAAGAGCTAATATTCACAGTTTGCTGTATACCAGACACCATACTAACCACTTTACAGGGCTTGTCTCACATAATCCATAAGTCAACCTTATGGATGGATACAATCAATATCCCAGGTCGACAGATAAGATAACTGAGGCTGGAAAGCTTGAGTAACTAATCCAAGATCCCACAATTAGTGGGTAAAGGAGTCGGGGTTTGAGCTCTGTAGTCTGAGACTTTATCACTCTGCCAAACCTCATGACTGCAAGGTGGGAAGGGTTGAGGTTTGCCCCGGCCTGGCAGGGACGGCTGGTATTTATAGGAACCCGGCATGGGAGTAAAATTACTTCCCTTCTATGAGGAGTGCCTATAGAGAGAGGTGGTGTGTTCCGGTTCAGTGGAGAGATTTTCTAATCACACGTCTATTGTGCTTTATGGTATACAAAACACTTCTGCGTACCATCTCATTGTCAAACCTCACAGCAATCCTATAAGATAGACAGGGCAAGCCTTGTCAACTCCATCCACAGATGAGGAACAGACTCCTGGGACATGGGCTATTGTTTGAAGTCATGTTGATGTGAACTGGCAGGACTCAGAGTCTTTCGTCTCCAAGGCTATGCCACTTCCACTATAACACTCTACTTAAGTAGACACCTAGGGATCATCAGGATAGGATAAGTCAGACATCCACAGTGTACATATGCATTCAGCTCCGAAAGAAAACACTGATTAGCCTAAAAGGAAATGTGAGGGCTCAATGGCAAGTTTTCAGCTGACCTGGAGAAATGTAATATGCTCTGATTCTCTGCCCATAACTATTTCAGTTTTTCCTGCAACTCCTTGGAAGGACTCCCGAGCTTCCCACTCTAGGAAAGTGCTGACTTCAGCCCTGCAAGTGATAAGAAATGCCTAAGGGGTGCTGCTCTAGTGAAGAAGTCAGAGGAGAAAGAGCTGGCTGGCACACTGAGGCCCAGGGGCTGGGAGGAGCTGGGAGAAATGATGATGCAGCCTCTGACAAATGCTTTCCAGGAGTGATGGATGATTAAGAATGGTGCCTACAGACAAAAAAGCCATTCTAAATGAAGTGGCACATTCCTGATCTATTATGCTGTAGTTGAGTCCAAATTTAAAATATGCTGTGCAATTGAGATCTAGCTTTTCCCCTCAGCATTTGATTTCCAACTAAATGTATGTAAAAATAGATTTTGCCCTTTGCACTTCCCAAGTTACACTTTAGGAATGAAAGAAACAGAAAGGGGCAAAGAAAAGAAATTTTGAAGAAAATAAACGAAAAGAATCTTTCATGTAGCTGTAAATAAAAAGATCTTTTAAAAAAAATACCTAAAACAAAAATATGGATAAAAAGATTCACCTGGATTGTTTCTCTTTTAACTAGTGGAAGATAAAAACTCTTTTACTCATTCAGGCAAAAACCAGTGGATTTTCTGGCTTGATAATCAAGACTTCTTGAAAATGGGAAATGCAAAGGTGTGAGAAAGCCACAATTCTACGTTTAAATAACACATAAAATTTAAATGACATAGTCCACTAAAGGAGTGACAGAAAGCTGTTTCTGGTGTGAATGATAGCAGCAGCCTCAACCCTATGTATTCCTGGAGCATCGTCTGTATCCATCGCTATGCTGGGCATTCCTTAGGAGGAAAGGCTTTTCCACCCTTTACAAGAAGAGGTTGGCTACCCCTCTCCCATTGAGCTGACACCTGTGGATGCAAGTTAATGAAGAATAGGGAACGTGAAATTGATGGAGGAAAAGGTCTATAAGGGGTGACAAGACTGAATTTGGGAGCAGAAACAGAGCCACAGATTTTATTTGTCAGTAACGCAAGGTTTGTAATGTGGGGAACTCCTAAACACCTGAAAATATAAAAGTCACCACCAAGGGTCCCCCAGGCATTCTAGAAACTACTTTGATAGGGGATGTTTTCAGCTATGAATAAAAGAAACTACCCCTCAACCCCCAAAAATGTAACAGTGGCTTAAACAAATTTGTGTATATTTTGCATATCTAACAAGAGGTTCCCAGTAGGAAATCTGGGGCTGATCTGGCAACTCCACGATGCCACTGGGGAGCCAGGCTCATTCTAGCCCTCCACGTCAGCATCACCATGTTTGCTTTTGTTTGCATGATCCCTCATTGCCATAAAATGACTGCTTCACATCCAGCATTGAGTTTGTTTTCTGGAGAAAGGAAAGATTGAACACTGAAGGATAAAAGGCATGTGCAAGCTGAGTCTGTCCCTCCTTAAAAGACCCTTCTGGGCCAGCCCCATGGTGTGGTGGTTAAGTTTGGCATGCTCCACATCAGTGTCCCAGGTTTGTGGGTTTGGATCCCTGGCGCAGACCTACAGCACTCATCAGTCATGCTGTGGCGACCCACATATAAAGTGGAGAAGGATTGGCACAGATGTCAGCTCACGGATAATCTTCCTCAAGCAAAAAAAAGAGGAAGATTGGTAACAGATGTTAGCTCAGGGCTAATCTTCCTCAGCAAAAAAAAGAAAAAAGACCCTTCTTAGAAGGTTTACCTAGTAAATTCTAATTTCATCTCATTGGTCACCCCTGGCTGCCAGGGATGCTAGGAAGTGTAGTACTTTTGTTTAGATGAAGCATGACAACCTAAACAAAATGGGAAACAAAAAAGGAAAGCAGGAGGGTGGATGCTGGGAAGGCAACTTGCAGCTTTGCTCCAGAGGGGAAGTGGCTGCTGCTCAATGTCATCCTCAAAGGTTAAGAATAGACCTCAGACATCTAAACATTTTCGTTAATCTTCATTAACCTATTGTGATTTAATTATCCATAACTTTATCAGCATCCTTTGAATCTTCGGACTTTAAAACAGGTTGCTTCCTGCTCCATAAAATAACTCAAGGGGCCGGCCCAGTGGCATAGCAGTTGGGTTCACTCGGTCTGCTTCGTTACCCTGTGGTTCACCGGTTCAGATCTCGGGTGCAGACCTACGCACTCCTTGTCAAGCCAGGCTGTGACAGGCATCCCACATATAAAGTAGAGGAGGATGGGCACGGATGTTAGCTCAGGGCCAGTCTTCTTCAGCAAAAAGAGGAGGATTGGCGGCATATGTTAGCTCAGGGCTAATCTTCCTCAAAAAAAAAGAAAAAAAGCTCAGGTCAACTACCCTTTATAAAGGTTGTAGACTTACCAAGCACTAGTTTTACAATATAAGAAATCTATTGCTAACATTTATTTAGTAGTTACTGTGCTTCAAGCATTGTATATATATCTTATATAATCCTTAAAATATTCCCATTAATTAAATATTATTTTATTTTTGTCTGTTTTGTTGACTGTTGTATCCCAAAGCACCTATAACAGTGCTAATAACATCCCAATAAATATTTGTGGAATGAATGAATATCCATTTTGCAGACTGGAAATATGAAGCATAAATTAGCATAAAATTCGTAACATCTAAATTTAGTAAATGGCAGAGCCAGAGTAGAAACTTTTGTAGTCTGACTCTAGAAGTTATGTCTTTACCCTATGACAGCTGATTTCGAGTAGGAATAAACAATTTTCTGATGGCAGGGCCCACAGTTTACTGTCAATTAGTATCCTCAGCTTCTAACACAGCGCTTGAAACATCTTAAGTGTCAATAAATACTTCTAATGAATTAACGATAGGCAGAGGAGCAGAGAGTGACCAGTAGACCTACAAATCCCAAACTGATATCAGCACTGGGACAATGTGAGGAGCCTGACAAAGCAAGACAAATTCTTTCGAATACTCAAGCAACCTAAGCCTAGAAATCTCCAAGGAGATCATTCCTCAGTCTCTTTATGTAAAGATTTCCTTTGCTACATTTGAAACTTCACTTCCAAAAAGAAAAACTAAAAGAATAGGAAATATTACTTGAGCTAAAAATTTTAAAACAAGGTTGCTACCGTTTCAGCAACCTTGACATTTGCTGTTTCTTCTGCCTGCAACTTTCTTCCAGCAGATATGTGTATAACTTGTTCTCTTACTTTAGTTGGATCTCTGCTCAAATTTCATATCCTCAGAGGTACTATCCCTTACCCTTCTATCTAAAATAGTCCCCCTCCACTCTCTATCCATTTATCTTCATTTATTTTTCTTCATAACACGCAATAGTACTGGACAGTGTATTTTATATTCGTTTCTGTATTATCATCTTCCAAATAGATAGTAAGAGTCCTCAGAGCAGGATCTTTGCCTCGTTTGGTTACCACCACATCCACAGAACTTACCGTAGATAGCACTGAACACATTGTAGGATCTCACTAATTATTAATTCGGAGAATCAATGAATCGATGAAACTAATTCAAGAATGGCAGAAAAGAAAACTAGTAGAGATCAGTACACTCTGGAAAGTGATTAACGCTACATACAAAGATGACTAAGACAGATCAACTCCTATACTGTCAGTTATCAATTAAAATTAATATACTTTTGGTTCTAATCCTAAAAGAAATTCCTTTTATGAGCATTTTCCTCTCCTGGAGGAGGCGGTTTGTGTAGTTGTGAACTTTATCTTGTGGGTGCCATGGGAACAGCATGCTTTATGCAATCAGTTATCCATTTTAAGAAAATCTCAAAAGTTGCCTAAAAGAAACAACCTCCAGAGACCCTAATTGATATCGCTGGTGGTTTTCGATATAGTTCTGGAAATCATAAAGTTGAATATCAATAAACACAATGAGGAGAGGAAGCAATGCTATGACCATTCTGTCTTCAAGAAACAAAATCTTGATAATGCATCAACCATTTATCCCCTAACTAGACAGAGGAGAGTATGTGTTGAATTGTATTGAAAGAGTTTCATTTCAACAGATTGAAAATTTATAAACATAAGCAAGAACCTACCAGCTATAATTAAGAAATGAGTTACTACCACAATGGTTGTTGAACCATCGATCCCAGGAGTATTTTAAATAGGGTTTTTGATCCCTTTTGTTATGAAAATCTAGATGTAGATACATCTTACTCAGGGGTTGAACCATACGACCTTTTTAACACTGATATGGACTGAATTGTGTTCCCCCAAAATTCATATGTTGAAGCCCTAATCACAAAGTGATCCAGGTTTACTAACGTGGTAGTGACATGGTGGGTGGTTTCCAGAGAAAAAGCAGAAGCACGTATGTCACTTCTGCCACATTCTGAAGGCCAATGAAAGTCACAAAGTCATTCCAGAGTCATGGAGTAAGGAAATAGACTTACTTCTTGATGGAAGAATCTGCAAGGTCACATTGCAAAGGGCTGTTAATTGTGGCCTTCAATGCAACCAGTTCACATTGGAGAATCTGAAAAAGCAATTTACAAAGTGAATGTGTGAGTGGAAATGAAAGTAGGAAGGGGGCACCTGTAGGGATAAATCAGGGCTGACGTCACTCAAGCATAATTATCATAATTTAAGTAATAGTTATACATATAGAGGAGAGTGGAGAGATTATTCTAATTCTCTTAATGAAAGAAAATTCACTTCTTTAAAGAAAATTTAAAGAAATTTAAATGAGAAGGATCTTAATTACATAACCTGAACATGGAGATTTTCACTCTCTGAAGTAAATCAATTCGTGTTGTGCTAAAATCTGTGAGTTTTCTTTTTCCCTTCCTGTTGTACGAATATTTCTTTATAATAATTCTCTTTGTGAAGCACAATAACTACCCAGCCGGCCTGCCAGTTCTCTTGGAGTGGGAGGCTGTCAAATGGTACACGAGAGTCAGGCAAAAATGCAACCATCTTTCCGAATCGTGACACTCATGAATCAGACCAAAAGCTTTTAGAAATGTGGAGACAATACCCGAGTTCTAGGCCTGAGTGTACAGAAACAGAACTGTCATGAGTACAGCATGTTCCCAGACACAAGAAGTTAAAGGCAAAAAAAAAGTAAGCAGCCTTCAGTTCCTTTTAAACCTTCAACATGGTTGGGTTTTAGGGGGTTTTTTTCTGGTTTGACAGTAGTTAAATGAAAAGTCACACTTATGCTCTTTGTAAGGAGCTTTTTCTTTTTAATCTAGAAGAAAGAAGAAATACGTCATTTAACAAAGCAAAATTTCTATGAGAAACACAATTATGATTAGTATGTACATTATATATTCATGCACATTCAAAAAAAATCCTTTATTTTCTATAATTTAACGTAAATTTTACTTTGTGTCCTAACTTTTCCAGAGAGGTGAAAATTTAATCTCAGCCAATGCAGTGGCCCCTCCAGGGAGCTTATGTGGTGCCAAGGTATTAGGGGCCGAGAGGGGGCATCTGGCTCTGTTGGTGGCTGTTGACACTGGAATCCACAGAAAAGCCCGTCATCCCACCCGGGCCTCAGTTATTGGCCCCTGAATATCACACTGCGCTTTCCCTGGTTCTTGTCAGCAAGATCCCATCAGGTCCAGCGACTGTCTCCATTACTTCTGTATTCCCATTAGGTACACAGAAATTATTATTTTTCCTTTCCACAGAGTGTGGAAATCCAAGCTCGTCTGTTTTAAGGTCCTGTATGCCGAAATACGCTGTTCAGTCAATTCAGCTTTCTGAGGTCTTGCCCTTTCTCAAGGGCTTAACTAGGAAAGGAGACACAACACGGGTCTTTTCCCCTTTGGGACCCCCACGAGTCCCTCTCTGGGACTCAGTTGCAGAAGCAAGAGGGAGGACCTTTGACCCCAGACTAGTGGTGTTCACCCTCATCACTTCCCGTCTGACTCTTTTCTCTCTTATATGTGAGGGAATCTTCCCTAGGTGGTGAGCTG